>NC_133326.1:712377120-712481532 GCF_042186555.1 Aquarana catesbeiana
CCTTCCCAGTGCCACCCATCATGACAGCACCGGGCCCGCAGGTGGGACAGTAGTGCCCGGTAAACATGGTGAAGGGGGTTGCACATTGTGTCAGTGGTGGAAGTGATAGGCGGCTTCCCAGCCACTTGTGACACTTCCAGATGAAAGGCGACAGTCAGCTTTACTATAGTACACACACTCCAAGCTGATATAGGGGCTGGGGATTAGGATTTTACTGCCCCCCTGTTAGAATATTATTCCAAATTCATAATTCGGCACTTATAGGTGTTATATTTTATTCATGGCAAGCTTGCAAAATATATTTGGTTTTATGATTAATCATGATAAATAGAGTATGTGTGAATGACCTTGATCAATAGATTTGACATGATTCTTCTTCTAAAGCTGAGCATTGCTGGATTTTTCTGGTGTAGCCAATTTGAGTATGACATATAAGGTATCTTGGTGTAGAATGTCATGAGAAGACAAAAATAGACACGTGTCCACGTAGCTAAAGGAATATACATTGTGGATTATATACAGTTAAGTTAGTTTGTAGTTCCAGTCATATTAATAAGTATTAGTATATAGTTACCTAATGTAAAGTTGATAATATGTGTTCATATTATATAGATGTTTGGTTATATGACATTACATGATCAGCATATTACTTCAAGTATGGAGTGTTACATGTGGGCTTGTCAATCGTATGCCATATATGACTATAAGTGCATACTGAAGCTAGCAGAAATGAATATGTGCCATACAAGGTTCTAAGTTGGTGTGAGGTTATGACGTTCACACGTTCACATGTAACATATAAAGCCAACGTTTCCATATTGAAGGACACACAGACACACACACAGACACACACATACAGCAACTAGGATAGATGACACTGACATGTTCACAAGACACTTTGATAAGTGGGCACAGCTGAATTCTGCCAGAAGACTGAGAACGTCATTTCCTGTTTCTTCTTGGACGACTCACAAGACAGCACAGCAGCCATGAAGCACACATGCTTTCATAAGCTTATGACAGCTTTATAACTTTTTATTCTATTGCATATATTTTTACCCACACTGAACTATACTATTATATTTTTTACATTGTATTTACAATGCCAATTGTGTGACAATAAACTCACACTTTGTTTTAAGTCAGTTTGACTATCAATGCTATTTTTCCGGAAGCGCCTCTGAGATATACAAGAATATTAGATATTAATAATATTCTTCATTTTGGCGAGCCAGAAACTGCCGTCATATCTCTATTTTTACGGAAATCTCGATCCTTGCTGAGGGGGGAAAGATTAGCGCAGTTTTGCGAATATTCAAGTCTCGAGAAAAAGACGGTTCAGAACCTATCAACCAAGAGGCGTTTGTGTTGCATCAGATGTGGATAAGAGGTCCAAGAAACTGAGCCGGTTGAAGACGAGAAATTCTTCTAAATACGGTGAGTAAAAGTTATGGAATTTATTGATGAAATAGGGAGAGAAAGCAAGCTAGAGTTTAAAGATGTGTCTTTATATCCAAATGACAGTCACTTGTGGAGATATATGTACAATGAATGCTTAAATGCCAATACACAGTTTGAATAATCCAGGTTCACTGTACATAAATTACGTAAGAAAATAAATAATGTATTAAGCTTAGTGAGAATATTTAACAAAATGATTAATAATGTTGATTTACCTGCAAAAAATGTGTGTACACTAAAGCAGACAGAAACTAACAATGTACAGAACACAGGAATACATGAAAATGTGTCCCAAGATTCTCTCAGTTGTCCAAACTGTGAGATTTTTTGTAATTACATAGAGAATCTTGAAAAGCAATTAGAATCTAAAAAAATGATTTTGCCAGAGTTACAAAATAACAGACAGATTGCTGTAATAATTACAGATGACAAAAAGACTGAATCCAAATGTAAGCAACAATCCTCTTATATTCCGGAAAGTTCGGATATGGAGAATGTTGATGCTACTGATGAAAAAGAAATGAAACATAAAAACTTATTATGTAGAACTGCAAAACTAAAGTTGCAAATACATGACCAACTTATGAAAGTTTTAAAAGACTTTCCTATTTATGACACTGAGGCAACTGTATTTTCCAATTGGGATTTATTTGAAATGTTTGCGGATCGTTTTAATCTGTCAAATGATCAACGCAATTACATATTTCAGTTGTGGGTTCCTGTTAATTTCGCTAAACGAATTAACACACCTGTTATTGATGACGAAGGTCAGGAAAAACAAAATGACGCGACAGATAGACTGCGACAATTATTGCTATGTATGACCGGTGAGCAAATACCGACCATAGAAATGTTAGATCTTTTACAGACTACTGCAGAAGAAAATCCAATTGACTTTAAAATTAAATTTTGCAAGGTTTATGAAATGATATTTGGAGTAGATGATGACAATGACCCAGGTTTAAAAACAGCTTTCATAAAAAAATTTAAATACCTTGACCCAACTTCAGTAGCCATAGCGCAGGAACGTCAAAATTTAAATGATGTAGTAAGTTTCATTGATAAAATTAGGAGACAATTGAATCAAAGCAATCTCACACATGAGATAGCTATAATTCAATGTGACAAAAATAGTCAGGCTACAGACATGTCAGAAACGACAGGTCTTAGTAGGAATGACAAGGACAGCTGCAGACAAGTGAGGCAAGGAGAGCCTATCACGTGTCTTTACTGTCATAGATCTGGTCATATGAGAAAACATTGCTGTAAATTTAAGAGAGACTCACAAATAAAAATTAAAGATATGGAGAATGAAAAATCAGCTTTTGTACAACCTGTTTTTGCATGTCAAGATAAAATTTTGACTGAATTGCCTTATGCCACTGAAGTCAAACAGATCAGTAATTTGACTGTTAACATCAGTTCAGACAACACTGTCACTGAAAGAGAGGGTTTATTGCCATTGCCAAAAATAGAATCACATTGGGATTCAATTTCTCTGCCATTACAATATGTAGCACCAATTATTTTGGATGAGAATGGTAGGCCATATATACAATGTTTGCTGAATGGTAAAAACATTAATTGTCTCATTGACAGTGGATCTGAGATTAGCCTTACCAAAGAAAACATACCTGTGAAACCAAATTCTCCTATGTGTAATATAGTGGGTTTTAATAATACAGGTAATTCCACTGCTAGACAGGTATCTAATGTAACATTTGAAGTACCTGGATTAGTGAAAACTAACATTAACATTTGGGTATGTCCCAAAGCAGAGAATATACTCGGCATTGATGTAATCAATGAACAAAAATGGGTGATCGATTTGGCTAATAAAAGTATTTGGAAAGATCCATCTAGGCCCAAATCAGTGCTTATTGATCCCTCTGTATACAGTAAAGTTGGTTCCATTACCAATATGTCTACAGAACAAATATGGCCTGATGTTGATGGTAATTGTGCTTTAAAGGAAGTGGTACAACGTTTTCCAAGTTTGTGGTCAAAGTTCAAAAGTGACATTGGAACTTTGAAAAATACTGAATTGAATATTGAGGGAAAAGATCCAGAACCCCTTAATCAGTATGAGTTACCAATAGAATCAATTGGTCCACTTTCTGCCATTATTCAAGAGTTTGTACAACTTGGAATTGTAAAGAAAGCTAAATCAGTGGTAAATAACTGTATTTGGCCTATAAAAAATACTGATAATTCATATTCTTTATCAGTTGACTTAAGGACATTGAATAAATATATCACAAATAACCCAGTTCTTCCTGATAAATCTAACTTAAAGTTAAATTTGAATGCTGAGGACAAAGTGTTCTCTGTATTAAAAATTATGAATAGTCATTTTTCCCTTCCTTTAACTACTAGCAGCCAGTACAAACTCGCATTCACATTCAGAAAAGAGACTTATACGTTCACTCGATTAATACCTGGCCTAGGTATTGGTGATGGTATAGTTCATGAATCTATAGCAAAAATACTTTCAAAATTTTCTAGGCCAGACTGCATTTGTCAGCATGTGGATACGATTTTGCTGAGTACTCAGAATATCGATGAACATATGGCTCTTTTGTCTGAGTTGTTTATGATGTTACAAGCTGAAGGTTTAAAATTAAACACGACAAAAGTTCAGCTGATGAAAAGTCAAGTGAAATACCTTCACATGCAAATTAGTCAAGGAAAGAGACAACTGTTGCAAGAAACAGTTAGAGAGATCACTGCAATCCCACCTCCAACAACTCATAAGGCATTGCGTCAATTTTTGCATAAAATAAATCATTGCAAAGAATTTGTATACTGTTTCACAGAAAAAATTAATCCACTATATAATCTTTTGAGAAATAAAGGTAATATAGTTGACCAATGGGGTCCAAATGAGAAAAATGCTTTTGAAATGTTGAAAAAAGATTTGCAGAATGCTCCAGCATTAAGTACAATAGAGGTTTGTTCTGAAGCATCTTTTGTTTTGAAAACTCATGTATCTGAGAATGCCATCTCAGTAACGTTGTCTCAATTACAAGAAGGTAAGGAGAAAATAATTGCCTATTTCTCCAGAGTTTTATCATTTTTGGAAAAAACTTTTGAGTCAGGTGTAAAGCAACTGCTAAGTGTTTACTATGCAATTAAAGCTACAGAGAGCATAGTGAAATCAAACAAAATCATTGTACAGACACCTGACTGCTCACTAAAAGGTATTTTTGAGGAAGATAGTTTTAAAGAATGTCGTAAAACATATCCTCTATGGTTCAGAGCTTTATCATCCAAACACATTCAGATAGATATAAAAGGAAGACATCTTCAGGAATGTACACCAGCACATGTTTATACAGCTGCATCTGAGAAGTCTTCATCTCAGGTTTCCAGCATAAGAACAGAGAAGGACATAGAGCCAGTACTTGTTACTGCAGAACAGTCTAACACTAGAATAAGAGCTTCAACACAGAATACAGTTACGCACATTTCTAATCTTTTAGAGATGAGAACAAAGGCATAGTCCATTGTCATCTCTGGGTGGTACAAAACTTTTCTTTTGTTTGTGAAAACAGAGATTTGTATCATGACCAAAGGAGGTGTTGCGTCCTGTCATACCTAAACTTCACACTACATATGATTTATAGTTTAGGCCATCTTAGACAGGATAAGGACAGTACATTGTCATACAGAAGTTCTCTTTGAAGGAAAATATAGGATAGTGTTATTTTACATATAGTTTAACAAATTCACAAAGTTATTGTCTCATAATGTTTTAACATTTGTTGGAAAAAAGTTACAACAATTTAATGAAAATATTTTATGCCTGATTAATGATACTGCATTTCTTTTACAGAAATGGCATCTAAAATCAAATACATATGGAAGATAACAAGCTCATATGAAGAGAAAAGAGAATATCAGGAAAATTCAAAGTTAAAGAAGGAATCCTCTAGGGAAGAATATTGGACAAAAGATTTATACTTCAGAGTTATGACTGTTTTATCTTATTCAACAAGATTTTTTCTAATCTAACAGAACTTGAAGAAGAAACTTTAAAGACATTTCATGAAGAAAAAATTAATCAGAAGAAACTTTATCTACTATAGATAAACAATTTGGGACTCAAACATTTGTCTACATATACATTTTTTGATAATCCGATTATTCTGATATTAATGTTCATATTAAGTTTGGATTATCATTATTATTTTTATTTATTTTTCCTAATTCATATATTGAATATTTTTAGGTAACAACTGCACACTCATTCTATTTTATAGAACATCTTTTGTTCATAACTTAAGAAACATATCACTCCTAATAGAACTATGGAAAGTTATGACAAGTTTTAGAGTGTAAAGTATATTTCCAAAGAGCTAAAATATTATTTGAGCACAAATATGGAAATATATTATTGCATAATTTATTTTAATAATAATAATAATAATTATTGTTATTATTATTAATAATAGTAATTAAAGATATGAGTCATCATTTTGTTATACATTTTTAAATTCTATATCATTATTTTAACATTTTGCATAGATAGATCTAAGAGAAGTTAAAGTAAAGAAAAAAGTGATTAGAAGGAGAGTTATTTCTAGCTGCTTCAGTTCTGAGGAATATTGTGTTCAATCATTTGATACAAGGAAGTGTAAATGTGACATGAATGATGTTTTGAATGTATTAGAATAATTTGATATGATTAATCATAATTCAGGGGGGATTGTTAGAATATTATTCCAAATTCATAATTCGGCACTTATAGGTGTTATATTATATTCATGGCAAGCTTGCAAAACATATTTGGTTTTATGATTAATCATAATAAATAGAGTATGTGTGAATGACCTTGATCAATTGATTTGACATGATTCTTCTTCTAAAGCTGAGCATTGCTGGATTTTTCTGGTGTAGCCAATTTGAGTATGACATTTAAGGTATCTTGGTATAGAATGTCATGAGAAGACAAAAATAGATACGTGTCCACGTAGCTAAAGGAATATACATTGTGGATTATATCCTGTTAAGTTAAGTTAGTTTGAAGTTCCAGTCATATTAATAAGTACTAGTATATAGTAACTTAATGTAAAGTTGGTTATATGTGTTAATATTATATTGATGTTTGGTTATATGACATTACATGATCAGCATATTACTTCAAGTATGGAGTGTTACATGTGGGCTTGTCAATCGTATGCCATATATGACTCTGAGTTAGAATCTTCTTTTGGGTAGCATACTGAAGCTAGCAGAAATGAATATGTGCCATACAAGGTTCTAAGTTGGTGTGAGGTTATGACGTTCACATGTTCACATGTAACATATAAAGCCAATGCTTCCACACAGACAGACACACACACACACAGACACACACACACAGTCACTAGGATAGATGATACTGACATGTTCACAAGACACTTTGATAAGTTGGAACAGCTGTCAATTCTGCCAGAAGACTGAGAACGTCATTTCCTGTTTCTTCTTGGACGACACACAAGACAGCATGGAGACAGACAGCACCCATGAAGCACACATGCTTTCATAAGCTTATTACAGCTTTATAACTTTTTATTCTATTTCATATATTTTTACCCACACTGAACTGAACTATTATAATTTTTACGTTGTATTTATGATGCCAATTGTGTGACAATAAACTCACACTTTGTTTTAAGTCAGTTTGACTATCAATGCTATTCATCCGGAAATGCCTCTGAGATACAAGAATATTAGATATTAATAATATTCTTCACTTATATATGAAGGTCCATTGGTATTGTTGGGGCCTATAGATTTCTTTAGTTTTTTGTATTCATTTTGTTTTTTAATTCTTTCCTATTTACTTCTAAGCCATTTATTTTTTCATGATTAATACACTTATATGGGTTCATTATTTATGGGGCCTTTGTTTTGGTAAAATATGTTTAATATACGTAGTGGACACCTGTGAGGCCATCAGAATCCATATATAGGGGGTTGCCCTTAAACTTCTTAATTTTTTAACTAATTTTTTAACCGATTTTTAACCGATCTCGGCTTTTTTATTGTTCTTGTATTCATTCTATGAGATGGTGTTGAGTAAAGAGATGGGTGCCCTTTCCTATCTCTCCATTAGATGGCTTATAGGATTTTCCATTGAGTTAAGGTATTGGTGGTTTACACCCATTAATCCTTAATTTTCTCTAGATTTAGCCAATCGCGTATAGTGTATATATATATATATATATATATATATATATATATAAAAAATCTCATCCTATTTAGTTGTAATTTCATATCTTTGATTTAGGTTTAGTGTTGAGTATATCAATGCATATAGGGATGTGCGGACTCATTTCCGGACTCGCTGTGAGACTTGTTAGTGTTTTCACCTTAGCTCTCGAGTGAGGCTTGGTTCCATGGAGTTACTTCCTGGATTCCATGAAGGTGATGATGTGGCCACCAGAGCTTCAGAATGAGGCTTGGTTTTTTTAATGCTATTTAAGGAGCGATGAATCAGCGCGTCGCCCGTTCCTATGACAACGTCCATTAGGACGAGACGTACGTCGGAAGGCAGACGCGCTGACGTCATCGTTTCCATCCCACTGTGAACGTATGCATGCAGGCCGGCCGGCTGTATTGTATACATGCTTTTAATCCTACTTCCTATGTAAGTGCAATCTTTCTTATTTTAATAAATTGAATATACGGATTCACACTATGGAGAATGTATTTTTCATTTCTTTGGGCTCCCCTTGCTGACCATTCGCTTTCCCTGGACGGAAAGTTCCTGTCATCCGCGTGCCTAGATGATACAGATGGTGGTGTCCCCGCTGAGTGGATTTGCAATATAAGCTGTTTTAAAAGCTTACTTCTGGTAGGCATACATCTTCATAGGTGGTGGATCTCACTGGGTGTTTATGGATGAATTTTAATCACCTTCTGCGGATCTCACTGTTCAAGGATCCAGGTATCCTTATCTGGGTCGGATACACACTGTGTTTTTGTTATTTTTTATACTTTATTTATGGATGTAATTTTTCATATTGTTTAGATCACCGTTTGTTTTCACATTAATTATCTGCTAGCGCGGTTCTGTTGATTATCTTGCCTATGGATTTTGGGGGGCCCTACATCGTTTTTTTTACATTTTTCTATTGACTGCAATGTTTTTTTTTCAAGAATGCTTGCAACCATGAAAATCAATGTAGCCTCCCTGATGGTATTCCCGAGTGTGGCTCGGGGTTAAGTTTCAGCACCATTAGCGGTAACCCCGAGCCACACTCGGGATTGCATTGCAGGATCCTGGTGCGGTATACTTACCTTGTCCCCAGGATCCTGCGATGTCCCCCCACAGTGTCTGCGGGCTCTGTCCTCCTCCCAAAGCCTATCTGTGCCAGGCTCCGTTCCCTGCGAGCGTCGCGAAGCACGGGGCGGGGCCGGGCGGCAAATTAAAAATCATAACACATACAGTACACTGTAATCTTACAGACTACAGTACTGTATGCAATTATTTCACATCCCTTTTGTCCCCAATGCTTTGTCCAATGCCCTGCATGCAGTTTTATATTAAATATACTGTTCTTTCTGCCTGGAAATTTGAGATTGTCCATAGCAACCAAAAAGTGTCCCTTTACGTCAAAAGTGGCTTTAGACCAGCTAGAAAACAGCGATAGTAAATTAGAACACTTGCAGAATTGAGCGATAGTGAATCGTGGGGAAATTTATTTTATTATTATTATATTCTTATTTTTTTAAATTATTTATTTATTATATTATAATTTATGATTTTGTGTTTCAAACTTCATCATACCCGGGATATCTACTAGACTCTTGGTGGATAGATTTAAGTGTGTTATTGCAGAATTACAGGCCTACAATATAAAACGCCAAATTTCTATGCAAAATAATTGTACCGCTTTGAGACGCAAAAATCTGAAATAATCATACCGCCAGGGAGGTCAAATGTCATTTTTTTTTCTTTACAAATGTCGGTTTTGGTGCAGCAGGCTCTATACATGGTACAGATGCGCCACTTTACAGGCAGACTAAGGGACCCCCCCAGGCACTATATTTAAAAGGAATTTTTCATTTTTATTGTTTCACTTACTTTAACCACTTTAAGACCGGGCCTTTTTTTTACATGTGGTGTTTAAAAGTTAAAAACTGTTTTTTTTTTGCTAGAAAATTACTTAGGACCCCCAAACATTATGCATGTTTTTCTAACACCCTAGAGAATAAAATGGCGGTCGTTGCAATACTTTCTGTCACACCGTATTTGCGCAGCGGTCTTACAAGCACACTTTTTTTAAAAAAAATACACTTTTTTGAATTAAAAAATAAGACAACAGTAAAGTTAGCCCAATTTCTTTTATAATGTGAAAGATAATGTTACGCCAAGTAAATTGATACTCAACATGTCACGCTTCAAAATTGCGCCCGCTCGTGGAATGGCGACAAACTTTTACCATTAAAAATCACCATAGGCGACATTTACAAAATTCTACCGGTTGCATGTTTTGCGTTACAGAGGAGGTCTAGGGCTAGAATTATTGCTCTCGCTCTACCGATCGCGGCGATACCTCACATGTGTGGTTTGAACACCGTTTTCATATGCGGGCGCTACTCACGTATGCGTTCGCTACTGCACGCGAGCTCGGCGGGATGGGGCGCGTTTTAATTTTTTTTCTTATTTATTTTATTTTTTACTTTTTATTATTACACTGTTTTAAACATCCCTTGTGATAGAAGAAAAGCATGACAGAACCTCTTAAATATGAGATCTGGGGCCAAAAAGACCTCACATCTCATATTTACACTAAAATGCAATAAAAAAAAAAATTATCATTTAAAAAAATAAACAAAATAAATTGGCCCTTTAAGAGATATGGGCGGAAGTGACATTTTGACGTCGCTTCCACCCTGCAGTGTCATGGAGACAGGTGGGGGCCATCTTGCCCTCACTCGCCTCCATGTCAGCCCAGGGGGCAGACGCGATCGCCTCCGCTGCTGCCGACGGTTCCGTTAAGCCGGGGAGGGCATCGAATCGCGGCGGGAGCGGGGAGCCCTCTCCCACCTCCGATAAAAGTGATCTCGCGTCGAATACGCCGCAGAGACCACTTTGATCTTGTACCGGACTGCTGGCCGAACACAGGGATACCGGGGTTATGGCAGCTAACTGTTGCCATAACAACGATATCTGTCCCCAAAGTAGGGACGTACATCGGCGTGCGGCGGTCCAGAAGTGGTTAAGCATCATTAAATTTACTGCTCCTTTAAAAACGATATTTTTTTAAAAAAAAATTTGCATTGGTACATGTCCCCCAGGGTAGTACCCGGGCCCCCATACCCTTTTCATGGCCAATAACTTGCATATAAGCCTTCAAAATGGGGTATTTTTTAGAGTTCGGGTTCCATAGACTTTAATAGGGTTCTGGTCCAAACTTTTTTACATGTTTGGGAGTTCTGGTGCGAACCAAACCTGGTGGTGTTTGGCCCATCACTACTCTCCAGTCTTAGTAAATTAACCCCATAAGGTCGCATGACAAGTCAAAACACATTCTTTTCAATGGGTGCTGTCTTAACAAAACAAAAAACAAAACAAAAAAAAGGTTCCTGCATTACTTTTCTTCGACTTTGATGCCACTTGAGTGCCATAGATTGCAATGTTAATTCACAAAAGTCGCAAGCAAGTCACAAGGAAATCGCAAGCAAGTTGCACAATATTGGGGTAGCAGCAATGTGAATGGTTTACCGAAGCGGGTCCATTTCACATGTTCTGCAGCACGATCCCCTCCTGATGTCTTCTGCCCCCCAACTTTGTGACTCTGGTAGTTCTGCCAGTGCTACAGGAACTGTATAACATGAGTTACATATCTGTGTTCATATATTATCCTAAATACAATCTTAGAAAATACATAAATTATTCCTAAAAAAAAACTTATATAAAAAAGCATTTTTTTTTATGGCGTAGTTGGTCAGTTTAGAAAACCAGCTTAGGGACAAACCCAACACCAGGAGCGTCCCTGGAAATTAGAGACATACCGAAGCTTTGGAAACTGAAAAACTGGCCCTGATAGGCTCCCAGGAGGTATGGCGCCGAAGGCCACTGGTCTAATGCACGGTAACCATAAGATCTGATGATATGATATCGCCATCTTGTGGTTCTGGTTGGCCTGACAGGTACAGAAAGACTCAGCATCAATAAAATCCCATAAAATAATGTCAGGAGACTCTACAGGCCTACTGTACATTTTGTCATAGATCAATCTACAGCATAGTTGCCAACAGTCCCGATTTTCCCGGGACAATCCCGATTTTGGGACCCTCGTCCCTATTGGAGGCCGAATCAGGATTTTCCATAAGGAAAATCGGGAATGTTGTTTTTTTTATTTTTTGAGCAGCTGGCTCCAGCAAAATGGCGGCCGGCGCCGCCGCTCGATCTTCCCCCTAGTGTTCAGTCAGTGGAGAGAGGTAGGGGGCTCGATCCGTGCATCCAATGAATCGGCTTCTTTAGCTGCATGGCCCCTCCCCTCTCCACTGAAGACATGGCGCCGCCGTGTCTTGCCAAAAAGTTCCCCAGCTCGGCTATTTCCGCCGGCTCGTACTGCGCAAGCGCTGCGCCTGCGCAGTATAGGGGGTCCTTACTTGCCGAGGGGAACTTTCTCGGCAGAACACCGGCCGCTCCTGGACGAGGGGAGGGTCTGCACGGGGGGGGGGGGGGGCTGCACTGAGGGGGGTGCTGCATTGAGGGGGGAGCTGCACTAATTGAGGGGGGTCTGCACTAATAGAGGGGGGGTCTGCACTAATAGAGGGGGGGCTGCACTGAGGGGGGTCTGCACTAATAGAGGGGGGGTGCACTGAGGGGGGCTGCACTAATAGAGGGGGGCTACACTGAGGGGGGACTGCACTAATAGAGGGGGGCTGCACTAATAGAGGGGGGGCTGCACTGAGGGGGATCTGCACTAATAGAGGGGGGCTGCACTGAGGGGGGCTGCACTAATTGAGGGGGGGCTGCACCAATAGAGGGGGGCTGCACTGAGGGGGGTCTGCACTAATAGAGGGGGGCTGCAATGAGGGGGGGTCTGCACTAATAGAGGGGGGGTCTGCACTAATAGAGGGGGGTCTGCACTGATGGAGGGGGGCTGCACTAATGGAGGGGATCTGCACTGATGGAGGGGCTCTGCACTGAGGGGGTCTGCACTGACTCTGCTGGGGGCACCTGATGCGAGGACAGACTCTGCCGGGAGTACCTGATGCAAGGACAGACTCTGCCGGGAGCACCTGATGCGAGGACAGACTCTGCCGGGGGCACCTGATGCAAGGACAGACTCTGCTGGTGGTAGGCGACGTGGCTAGTGACACGCTCAGGGATCCCACTGATTCGGCATTATGGTGAGTTGAATGATTTAATTTTATATTACAATGTAATAATAGAAATAATGCGCTTCAATCAACCTGACACCATAACAACCATGGTGCCGGGATGATTGAAGCGTTAACACCAGGTGTTTGGAGTATCTTTATCTGCTGATTGTTAAACTTTCTAGAATACACATATTTTTATTGTGTAGGATCTGGGGCTGCTGTCCCGTCATTCCCCTCTCCCCCTTTCCCTCTCCATCTCAGACTCTAACCACACCCTCTTGAGCCACGGCCATTTAAGCCACGCCCGCTATTTCACGTAAGCCACGCCCATTTTTCACCGCGGCGCACTTCGCGCGCCACACTTGTATTTTTTGCTAAGCCACGCATACAAACGAATGCCCCGCCCCCTAATTATTGTACGGCTCCGCCTACAGCCAAAAAGGTGTCCCACATATTTTTTTTGCAATGTTGGCAACTATGCTACAGGTCATCAATGAATCTCAGGCTTATCTATTATCCTGTTTATTAAACACTTGACAACTGGGCACTTAAACCCCCTTCCTAACCAGACCAATTTTCAGCTTTCGGTGCTCTCACATTTTGAATGACAATTACTCAGTCATGCAACACTGTATCTATATGAAATTTTTGTCCTTTTTTTCACACAAATAGAGCTTTCTTTTGGTGGCATTTAATCACCGCTGGGTTCTTTATTTTTTGCGCTATAAAAGAAAAAAGACCAAAAAATCTGTAAAAAAATGCATTTTTCTTAATTTCTGTTATAAAATTTTGCAAATTAGTAATTTTTCTTCATATATTTTGGCCAAAATTTATACCGCTACATATCTTTGGTAAATAATAACCCAAATCGGTGGATATTATTTGGTCTTTGTGAAAGTTATAGAGTCCAAAAGCTATGGTGCCAATATCTGAAAATTGATCATACCTGAAGTACTGAGGGCCTATCTAATTTCTTGAGGCCCTAACATGCCAGAAAAGTACAAAAACCCCCAAATGACCCCTTTTTGGAAAGAAGACATTCCAAGGTATTTAGAAAGATGCATGGTGAGTTTTTTGAAGTTGTAATTTTTTCCCACAATTCTTTGCAAATTCAAGGGTTTTTTTTTACTTTTTTTTTTTTTCACAAAATTGTCATATTAGCAGGTTATTTCTCACACACCGCATATGCATACCACAAATTACACCCCAAAACACATTCTGCTATTACTCCCGATACCACATGTGTGAGACTTTTACATAGCGTGGCCACATACAGAGGCCCAACATACACGGAGCACCTTCAGGCGTTCTGGAGCACCCAGGCCAATTCTGACATTTCTCTCCTACATGTAAAAATCATCATTTATTAGCTAGAAAATTACATAGAACCCCAAAACATTATATATGTTATTTTAGCAAAGACCCTGGAGAATACAATGGTGGTCATTTCAACTTTTTTATCTCGCACGGTATTTGCGCAGCAATTTTTTTAACACTTTTTTTTGTAAAAAAACTGTTTTGTGCTTTAAAAAAAAACAAAACAGTCCAGTTAGCCCAATGTTTTTGCATAATGTGAAAGATGAAGTTACGCCGAGTAAATAGATACCCAACATGTCACCTTTCAAAATTGCACGCGCTTGTGGAATGGCGCCAAACTTCACTACTCAAAAATCCCCATAGGCGACACTTTAAAATTTTTTACTGGTTACATGTTTTGAGTTACAGAGGAGGTCTAGGGCCAAAATTATTGCTCTCGCTCTACCAATCGCAGAGATACCTCACATGTGTGGTTTGAACATCGTTTTCATATGTGGGCGGGACTTACGTATGCGTTCGCTTCTGCATGCGAGCACACGGGGACAGGGGCGCTTTAAAATTTTTTTTTTTATTGTTCATTTTACTTTATTTATTTTAGTTTGATGCTTTTTTCCAAAATTTTTTGACCACTTTTATTTCTATTACAAGAAATGTAAACATCCCTCGTAATAGGAATATGGCATGACAGGTGCTCTTTACAGTGAGATATGGGGTCAATAAGACCCCACATCTCACCTCTAGGCTGGGAAGCCTGAAATAAATAAATAAATAAAAAAAAAGATCCTGGCTTCGATCATAGCGGTGAGGCGGTAGAAGCACCGGAGGGCGGCGGGAGGGGGGACATCCCCTCTCGCCTCCCGTAAGAACGATCAAGCAGTGGAACAGCCGCTATGATCATTCTTATGGTGTAGAGAATCGTCGGCTGAAAAAGCTGATATCTGAATGATGCCTGTAGCTGCACCCATCATTTAGATATCCCCGCACAAAGTCAAGGACGTTGTATGACAGCCGGTGGGCGGGAAGTGGTTAAAACGCATTTTTTTCTTTTAACACAAAGTTGTCCATTTATACAATATTTCTAACACATAGCATGTACATACCAAAAATGACACCCCAAAATAGATTCTCCTACTCCTCCTGAGTACGGCGATACCACATGTGTCAGACTTCCACAGCCTGGCCACATACAGAGGCCGAGTATAGCCGAGTATGGCTGAGCATGGCTGGGTATGGCTGAGTATGGTGGGGTATTGCAGGGTATGGCTGAGTATGGTGGGGTATTGCAGGATATTGCAGAGTACTGCGGGGTATTGCAGAGTATTGTGGAGTATTGCGGGGTATTGTGGAGTATTGCAGAGTATTGTGGAGTATTGCAGTGTACTGCGGGGTATTGCAGAGTATTGCGGGGTATTGCAGTGTACTGCGGGGTATTGCAGAGTATTGCGGGGTATTGCAGAGTATTGCGGGGTATTGCAGAGTATTGCGGGGTATTGCAGAGTATTGTGGGGTATTGCAGAGTACTGCGGGGTATTGCAGGGTATTGCGGGGTATTGCAGAGTATTGCGGGGTATTGCAGAGTATTGTGGGGTATTGCAGAGTACTGCGGGGTATTGCAGAGTATTGTAGAGTACTGCGGGGTATTGCAGAGTATTGTGGGGTATTGCAGAGTACTGCGGGGTATTGCAGAGTATTGTGGAGTATTGCGGGGTATTGCAGAGTATTGTGGGGCATTGCAGAGTATTGTGGGGTATTGCAGAGTGCTGCGGGGTATTGCAGAGTATTGTGGGGGTATTGCAGAGTATTGTGGGGCATTGTAGAGTAGTGCAGGGCATTGCAGAGTATTGCACAGCATTGCAGAGCATTATGGATGGCTGAGCATGGATGGATGGATGGCTGGATGTCTCTGTGCAGCGCTGTGGGCACTACACATCCAGCCCACAGTGCTGCATCCATCCATCCATCCCCCTCTCCGCTCACAGAGTACCGATCGGTACACAGGAGGGGAGGAGAGGAATCGGCGTCATCAGATGACGCTGGTCTGTTTACATGTGATCACATGGTAAACGCCCGCGATCAGCGCCCATTTACCGGGATCCCTGATGCGCCGGGTCCTCTGGAAACGTCATAGTACGCCCTCCCAGAGTTATCCAACCGCCCTGCAGCCGTCATTCGGCTATGGGCCGGTTGGTAAGTGGTTAACTGACCGGCTGTTTAGACACTTGTGGATCGCATATCCTCCTACTGCTAACGGTTTGCAGGCCATTCTACAAATCCATCATAAAGTCCAAAAATTTGACTGGATACATCCTAAATATAGAACCATTTATCCAACTGTCCATCCTGAGCCTCTGGTTTATAGACTGAATATATTCTAGATGTAGCACCCGGGTGTTTAGGCAGGGTTGCTCTTAAATTTACATGCCAGGTGTAGTTACCTTGGTCTATTGTTAGGGATCAATTGATTTCACGCTAAGCCTGTACTTGCTGCACTTTTTTCTTCTGCCGCTAGGTGGCCAGGTAGGAGTTTGGGCCTATCCCGGGCACATCTGGCTGCTAGGCTGTCTGAGGGCCTATCCAGAACCAGGAGAGCAGCGCAGGGTTGGGATTGCGGCTTGCAGTGCAACCAGAAGTGCCGTTGGGGTGATGCTTGAGAGGTATCTTGAGTGCCAAGCTAGGGACCCAGCAGAGAAGCAGTGGGTGATGCTTGAGGAAGATACTACAGTGACGATTGGAGGAGCTCAAGGGGTTCGTGGCAGTGAATCATCTAATCTAGTTATAGAGACCGGGAGCTCATCGGGCTGAAGAACTACAAGGAGGGATTGTAGTGAAAGAGAAAAGAAGTGTTACGTTTGTGTTATGAACTGTTAAAGACTGTTGCCATAGGAGACAGCATTCCTGCACATGCAGATGTGATGTCTTGCTGGATGCCTTTCCCTGCATTTCTGTTTTCCTATCGAAGTCTGCCAATTAATCTTGCAACTACCTAAGGGTGTCCTGTCCCTAATCCTCTTTCCTCCAAAAAAAATTGTTAAGAGAAATAAACTTTCTTTTGTATTCAAGAAGTGTCTGGCGCCCAATAACTTTAACTACTCTGCACCCACCATGCCTTACAACCTACTACATACAGAAGGATGTTAGCTATTGCTGACCCTGGAGGTCCTCATTAGACCAAAAGAGGCCTGGGATCTTGCTACATAAATATAGAACCATTTATCCAAATGTCCATCCAGAGCCTCTGGTTTGTAGACCAGATACATCCTAAATATAGAACCATTTATCCAACTGTCCATGCAAAGACTCAGGTTTATAGTATAAATATAGTCCTATTATATACATAGGAGTAATATATAATAAAACCATTTACACAGAGGGAATACTACACTTACTTCCCATGTTTTTATCTTTCTCTCTAAAGATTCCAGGACTGTATTTGCAGATTCCAGTTAGCTGCCTATATTGCCTTTTAATTATATACTTATTATAAAACCAACACCATTAGTAGTTCTCTTTGTTTATATAGCACCCTCGTATTCTGTGGATCCTGGAAATACACCAAACACAATATGGGTATAATATTATGCCATGGACACAAAAGGCTTCAGAGGCATGTCTTCTTGTTTTGGGGCCCCAGTCAAATGGCACACATTGGCATGGTTAGGAATAGTGTAGACCAGTTGTTATCCACTTACAAGGCATAAGGAGCCTATAATGCTGAACACAGAACCATGAGAGACTGCAGACATGCTGGAGGAAATGATGATTAGAGATTGGGAACATGATGCAGGTGGGTTTATAGGCCGAAGATATGCTGCAGGTTTGACTGGAGATAGGGATATGCTACAGAAGACAGTGAGAGACTGGGGACATGATACAAGTGTAATTGGAAACTGAACTTACTATAGGTGTGGTTTGAGTCTGGAGACATGCAGCTGGTTTGGTTGGAGACTGAAGAACATCCAATAGAAGACATTGGTATTCTTGAGACATTTTACAGATGTGGTTGGAGAAAGTACTACAGTTGTGGTTGGAGATGGTGGACATACTACAGTTGTGGTTGGAGATGGTGAACATACTGTATTAGTGGTTGGAGATGGTGGACATACTACAGTTGTGGTTGCAGACAGTGTACATACTACAGTTGTGTTTGTAATTAGTGGACATACTAGAGTTGCGGTTGAAGACAGTGGACATACTAGAGTTGCAGTTGGAGACAGTGGACATACTAGAGTTGTGGTTGACGATGGTGTACATACTACAGGTGTGGCTGGAGAAGGACGACATACTAGAGCTGTGATTGCAGAGAGCACACATACTACAGTTGTGGTTGGGGACAGTGGACATACTACAGTTGTGTTTGGAGATAGTGGACATACTAGAGTTGCGGTTGAAGACAGTGGACACGCTAGAGTTGTGGTTGGAGACAGTGGACATACTAGAGTTGTGGTTGAAGATGGTGGACATACTACAGGTGTGGTTGGAGACAGCTGACAATACTAGAGCTGTGGTTGCAGAGAAAAAACATACAATTGTTGTTGTAGACAGTGGACATACTAAAGTTGTGGTTGGAGATGGTGGACATGCTAGAGTTGTGGTTGAAGATGGTTGACATACTAGAGCTGTGGTTGCAGAGAGTGGACATACTAGAGTTGTGATTAGAGATGGTGGACATACTAGAGTTGTGGTTGGAGATGGTGCACATACGACAGGTGTGGTTGGAGATGGTGCACATACGACAGGTGTGGTTGGAGATGGTGCACATACGACAGGTGTGGTTGGAGATGGTGCACATACGACAGGTGTGGTTGGAGATGGTGCACATACGACAGGTGTGGTTGGAGATGGTGCACATACGACAGGTGTGGTTGGAGATGGTGCACATACTACAGGTGTGGTTGGAGATGGTGCACATACTACAGGTGTTGAAGACAGTGGACATCTTATAGGAGACAGGTAGGGTTGGAGACTGCAGCTATTGCTGGAGGTTTGGTTGGATATTGGAGACATGCTGTTGGTGTTGTTAAACACTAGGGATATACTATAGAAGACAGTGAGTGACTGGGGATATATTACATGTGTAGTTGGAAACGAGATATACTAAAGGTGTGGCTGGGGAGTGGGAACATGCTATAGTAGACAGTAATTGGGGACAGGTTACAGGTATGGTTGAAGACTGTGGTCGTGCTGCAGAAGAAAGTGAGAGATCGGGGATCAACAACAAAACAAAAAAGAAGGAAGCAAAAAGGCCTAGTGCATTGCCCAATTATCCGTTTATTAGATGAAAGTAAAAGCCAAATGCATACTTACGGTGACGTCACAAGGGGGCGGTGCCAAGAGGTGATGTTGCCAGGTGGATTCGCCCCTTACCTATTTAAGAATTGTCAGAGGGCTGAGCAGGCAGTCAATGGGGAGCCTTTGTCGCGGGCTGAGCTTTTTTTTTCAGGTCTAGCGGTGCAACGGGCGTCGTGATTGACGATGGATCTACACCGAGGGACATTGTTTTTTTATTTTAATAAAGGAATTGTCAAAAACTGTGTGTGTGTTTTTATTTCTTTTTGACACTTTTTTTTGGTGAATGAGTAGGGGTACAATGTATCCCCTACTCATTCACATGGGGGGGTGGGATCTGGGGGCCCCCTTGTTAAAGGGGGCTTCCAGTTTCCGATAAGCCTCCTGTCAGCAGACCCTCACAGTCACCGCTCAAGAGGCCCTTGTTCCCATCAATATGGGGACACGGTGCTTTGGGGTGGGGGTGGGAGGTTCTAGACCACCCCCCCTTTCCTGGCCTGCCAGGCTGCATGCTCAGATAAGGGTCCGGTATGGATTTTGGGGGATCCCATGCCATTTTAAAAAAAATTTGGGCACAAGGGTTCCCCTCAAAATCCATACCAGACCTAAGGGTCTGGTATGGATTTTGGGGGGCCCTACATCTTTTTTTTTTTACATTTTTCTAGTGCCAGCAATGTTTTTTTTTTTTTCAGGAATGTTTGCAGCCATGAAAATCAATTTAAATGTCTTTTTTTTTTTTCGGTTTTGGTGCAGCAGGCTCTATACATGGTACAGATGCGTCACTTTACAGGCAGACTAAGGGGACCCCCCCGGCACTATATTTAAATGGAATTTTTCATTTTTATTGTTTCACTTTAAGCATCTTTAAAATCACTGCTCCTTTAAAAACAATATATTTTTTTAAAAATTTGCATTGGTATATGTCCCCCAGGGCAGTACCCGGGCCCCCATAACCTTTTCATGGCCAATAACTTGCATATAAGCCTTCTAAATGGGGACTTTTTTTTAGAGTTCGGGTCCCATAGACTTTAATAGGGTTTAGGAGTTCTGGTGCGAACCAAACCTGGTGGTGTTTGGCCCATCACTACTTTCCAGTCTTAGTAAATTAACCCCATAAGGTCGCATGACAAGTCAAAACACATTCATTTTAATGGGTGCTGTCTTAACCAAGCGACTAAAACAAAAAACAAACAAAAAAAGGTTCCTGCACTACTTTTCTTCGACTTTGATGCCACTTGAGGGCCATAGATTGCAATGTTAATTCACAAAAGTCGCAAGCAAGTCACAAGGAAATCACAAGCAAGTTGCACAATATTGGGGTAGCAGCAATGTGAACGGTTTACCGAAGCGGGACCCTTTCACATGTTCTGCAGCACGATCCCTTCCTGATGTCTTCTGCCCCCCCCCCCCCCCCCTTTGTGACTCTGGTAGTTCTGCCAGTGCTACAGGAACTGTATAACATGAGTTACATATCTGTGTTCATATATTATCCTAAAAGCAATCTTAGAAAATACATAAATTACTCCTAGAAAAATATTCAATAAAAAAGAATTTTTTTTTATGGTGTAGTTGGCCAGTTTAGAAAACCAGCTTAGGCACAAACCAAACACCGGAAGCGTCCCTGGAAATTAGAGACATATGGGAGCTTTGGAAATGGAAAAACTGTCCCTGATAGGCTTCCAGGAGGTATGGTGCCGAAAGCCACTGGTCTAATGCACGGTACCCATAAGATCTGACTTTTCTGTTAAAAATAAAAACAAAAAAAAACAAAACACATAAGATTTGATGATATGATATCGCCATCTTGTGGTTCTGGTTGGCCTGACAGGTACAGAGAGACTCAAACTGAATAAAAGCCCATAAAATAATGTCAGGAGACTCTACAGGCCTACTGTACATTTTGTCATAGATCAATCTACAGGTCATCAATGAATCTCAGGCTTATCTAATATCCTCTTCATTAACTGACCGGCTGTTTAGACACTTGTTTGTGGATCGCATATCCTGCTACTGCTGACGGTTTGCAGGCCATTCTACAAATCCATCATGAAGTCCAAAAATTAGACTGGATACATCCTAAATATAGAACCATTTATCCAACTGTCCACCCAGAGCCTCTGGTTTATAGACCAGATACATCCTAAATATAGAACCATTTATTCAACTGTCCACCCAGAGCCTCTGGTTTATAGACCAGATACATCCTAAATATAGAACCATTTCTCCAACTGTCCACCCAGAGCCTCTGGTTTATAGACCAGATACATCCTACATATAGAACCATTTATCCAACTGTCCACCCAGAGCCTCTGGTTTATAGACCAGATACATCCTAAATATAGAACCATTTATCCAACTGTCCACCCAGAGCCTCTGGTTTATAGACCAGATATATCCTAAATATAGAACCATTTCTCCAACTGTCCATCCAGAGCCTCTGGTTTATAGTATACATATAGTCCTATTATATACATAATACTACACTTGCTTCCTGTGTTTCTATCTTTCTCTCTATAGATTCCAGGACTGTATTTGCTTTTTCAGCTGCTTCTTGGCATCGAGTGCTGTTGCTTAGCCTATTGTTAACCAGGATTGCCTGTTCCTCCATCCACATAGTTGCCAACATTGTAAAAAAAAAAAAAAGTGGGACACTTTTGTGGCTGTAGGCGGAGCCGTACAATAATTAGGGGGCGGGGCATTCGTTTGTAGGCATGGTTTATAGTAAAAATACAAGTGCGGCGGGGTTTACGCGTCATAGTGGGCGTGGCTTAAATGGGCGTGGCTCAACAGGGTGTGGTTAGAGTCTGAGATGAATGAGGGATGGAGAGGGAGAGAGGGATTAGAGGGGGAGAGGGATTAGAGGGGGAGAGGGAGGAGAGGGGGGAGAGGAATTAGAGGGATTAGAGGGGGAGAGGGGGGAGAGTGGGAGAGGGGGGAGAGGGATTAGAGGGGGAGAGGAAAATGACTGGACAGCAGCCCCAGATCCTACACAATAAAAATATGTGTATTCTAGAAAGTTTAACAATCAGCAGATAAAGATACTCCAAACACCTGGTGTTAGCACTTCAATCATCCCGGCACCATGGTTGTTATGGTGTCAGGATGATTGAAGTGCATTATTTCTATAATTACATTGTAATATAAAATGAAATCATTCAACTCACCATAATGCAGAATCAGTGGGATCCCTGAGCGTGTCACTAGCCACTTCGTCTGCCACCAGCCGTCTGTCCTTGCGTCAGATGTCCCAGCAGAGTCTGTCCTTGCATCAGGTGTCCCAGCAGAGTCCGTCCTTGCATCAGGTGCCCCCAGCAGAGCCCCCCTTACATCAGGTGCCCCCAGCAGAGCCCCCCTTACATCAGATGTCCCCAGCGGAGCCCCCCTCACATCAGGTGTCCCCGGCGGAGCCCCCCCTCACATCAGGTGTCTCCGGCGGAGCTCCCCCTCACACCAGCTGTCCCCAGCGGAGCCCCCCTCACATCAGGTGTCCCCAGTGGACCCCTCCCTCGCATCAGGTGTCCCCAGCGGAGCCCCCCCTCACATCAGGTGTCCCCGGCGGAGCCCCCCCTCACATCAGGTGTCCCCGGCGGAGCTCCCCCTCACATCAGGTGTCCCCGGCGGAGCTCCCCCTCACGTCAGGTGTCCCCGGCGGAGCTCCCCCTCACATCAGGTGTCCCCGGCAGAGCTCCTCCTCACATCAGGTGTCCCCGACAGGGCTCCCCCTCACATCAGGTGTCCCCGGCGGAGCTCCCCCTCACCACAGGTGTCCCCGGCGGAGCACCCCTCACATCAGGTGCCCCCGGCGGAGCTCCCCCTCACATCAGGTGTCCCCGGCGGAGCCCCCCTCACATCAGGTGTCCCCGGCGGAGCCCCCCTCACATCAAGTGTACCCGGCAGAGCCCCCCCTCACATCAAGTGTACCCGGCGGAGCTCCCCCTCACATCAGGTGTCCCCGGCGGAGCTCCCCCTCACATCAGGTGTCCCCGGCGGAGCTCCCCCTCACATCAGGTGTCCCCGGCGGAGCTCCCCCTCACATCAGGTGTCCCCGGCGGAGCTCCCCCTCACATCAGGTGTCCCCGGCGGAGCCCCCCTCACATCAGGTGTCCCCGGCGGAGCCCCCCATTACATCAAGTGTACCCGGCAGAGCCCCCCTCACATCAGGTGTCCCCGGCGGAGCTCCCCCTCACATCAGGTGTCCCCGGCGGAGCTCCCCCTCACATCAGGTGTCCCCGGAGGAGCTCCCCCTCACATCAGGTGTCCCCGGTGGAGCTCCCCCTCGCATCAGGTGTCCCCGACAGGGCTCCCCCTCACATCAGGTGTCCCCGGCGGGGCTCCCCCTCACATCAGGTGTCCCCGGCGGAGCTCCCCCTCACATCAGGTGTCCCCGGCGGAGCTCCCCCTCACATCAGGTGTCCCCGGCGGAGCTCCCCCTCACATCAGGTGTGACACAAGATTATTCAATAAACTGTTTTTTAAAGTCTACACCCAGAGGCGCCTCTCTCTCTTTTGTGTTTCTCCTCAGGATTTGGAACCCAGTTTCAGTTCCCATTGAAGGCAGCCCTACATGTGGACTCTCTGTCCTGGTTTGGACTTTCCTGTATATACGTGGTTTTTTATTATACATATATATACATTTATCATTATGACCGTCTTGTGCCATTGTTTTGGAATATTTTATTATCTGAGATGGTTTTTATAATAATAATTTTAATAGTTTTTATGTTTACAGTAATTGACTTGTTCCTTTTATTTAACGTATGGAATAAGGGTTATTTTACTGCTCTTTTTCAGTTTTTGCGCCTACACTTGCATATTAATACAAAAGGATTCAGAGGCATGTCTTCTTGTTTTGGGGCCCCAGTCAAATGGCACACATTGGCATGGTTAGGAATGGTGTAGAACAGAGATTGTCAACTTACAAGGCATAAGGGGCCTATAATGCTAACCAAAGAACCATGAGAGACTGCAGACTAACTTACTGGAGGAAATGATGATCAGAGATTGGGGACATGATAAAGGTGGGTTTGGAGAGTGAATATATAATGCAGATTTGGCTGGAAAAGGGGAAATGCTACTGAGTGAGAGACTGGGGACATGACACGGGTGTAGTTGAAAAATGAACATACTGCAGGTGTGGCTGGAGACTAGAGACATGCTACAGAAGACAATGAGAAACTTGCAACACGTTAGAGGTGTAATTAGAAGCTGAAGACATGCAGCACATTTATTTGGAGACTGAGACATGCTAAAGAAGACATTCATAGACTTGGGACATTTTACAGGTGTGGTTGGAGATGGTGGACATACTAGAGTTGTGGCTGGAGACAGTGGACATACTACAGGTGTGGTTGGAGATGGTGAACATACTACAATTGTGGTTGGAGATGGAGGACATACTACAATTGTGGTTAGAAATGGTGGACATACTACAGGTGTGGTTAGGGGCGGTGGACATACTGTAGTGATGGTTTGGAGACGGTCGACAGACTGCAGTGTTTGGAAATGGTGGACATACTGGAGTTGTGGTTGGAGATGGTAGACATACTGGAGTTGTGGTTGGAGATGGTAGACATGCTGGAGCTGTAGTTGGGGATAGTAGACATACTGGAGTTGTAGTTGGGGATGGTGGACATACTACAGTTATAGTTGGGGATGGTGGACATACTGGAGTTATAGTTGGGGATGTTGGACATACAAAAATTTTAGTTGAAGATGGTGGACATACTACAGTTGTGGTAAGAGATAATAGACATACTACAGGTGTGGTTGTAGATGGTGGACATACTACAGTTGTGTTTGGAGATAATGGACACCCTGGATATACTACAGGTGTGTGTTGGGGAGTGGGAACATGCTATAGATGACAGTGGGTGCTTGGGGACAGGTTACAGGTATGGTTGGAGACTGGGGTTGTGTTGCAGAATAAAGTGAGAGATTGACGATGAATAACAAAACAAAAGACAAGGGTGTGCAAAGGCCTAGTGCATTACCCGATAATCCATTTATTGGCTAAAAGTAAGCCAAACGCATACTTAGAAGGTGCCTTAAGCATACGTGAATTGAGCATGCAACCCAAAACTCAGAGAAACTAAGATGTGGATGGGTTTCACCAAGTCCTGGACATCTCACAGACATACATGCCAACATGTTTCAAGGGACATTCCCCCTTCCTCAGTGCACAAGTTAAGCTGTGAGGAAGAGGGCACGTCCCTCAAAATGCATTAGCATGTATGTCAGTAAGATGTCCAGGACTTGCTGAAACCCTGCCACATCTTGGTTCCTGAAAGACTTGGGTTGCGTACTCAATGCATTTATGCTTGTGATACTTTGTAAGTATGCATTTGGCTTTTACTCTTATCTGATAAATGGATTATTGGGTATTGCAGTAGGCCTTTGTGCCCCCTTGTCTTTTTTGTTGTTGTTGGTTCCCCGATCTGAAGAGGGCAGCATTGGAGAGGCAAAATCCTTTATGTGAAGATGGGCTACAAGGCAATCAATCTGTGTTGATGTAATGCCTTTTCTCAACAACTCCCTAGAACTGTGGTGTCAGATCAGCAGATCCAATTGTATGTTTGGACAGATTTGGGATGTTATAGGCGTGGTTGGAGACTGGGACATGCTACAGGGTTGGCTGAAGTCCGGAGATTTGCTACAGAAGACAGTGAGGGACTGGGTACATTTTACAGTTGTGGTTGGAGACTGTGGACATGACTACAGATCAGAAGTATAACTAGAACCTGGTGCAAGAAACCATAAAGGGCCCCCTTTCCATTCGTCCCAGGGCTCTTTCTATCGGTCCCAGGGCACTTCCCTCCGAGCCCGCGGACCTTTGCTCCGGGCCCAGGGCTCTTCCCACTGATCCCAGGGCCCTTTACTCCCATCACAGGACCCTTTACAAGCCTCTGTTCACACTGCTGCGACTTATCATGCAACTTGCGACACAGAGGGGTTGATTTACTAAAACTGGAGAGGGCAAAATCTGGTGTAGCTGTGCAGAATAACCAATCAGCTTCTAACTTCTAGCTTGTTCAGTTAAGCTTTGACAAAAAAACATGGAAGCTGATTGGTTTCTACGCAGAGCTGCACCAGATTTTGCACTCTCCAGTTTTAGTAAATCAACCCCATAAAGTCGCATGACAAGTCGAAACACATTCATTTCATTAGGTGCTGTCTTAATCAATGCAACTCGAAAAAAAACGGTTCCTGCACTACTTTTCTGTGATTTGAGTGCCATTGACTGCAATGTCAAATCCAAAAAGTCGCAAGGAAGTCACAAGGATATCGCAAAAAAAAAAAATAATAATTCACACAACTTTGGGGTTGCAGCAGTGTGAACGGTTTACCAAAGCGGGAACCTTTCACATGTTTTCCAGTTGTCATGGCCCCCAACCCAGTGGTGGAACGTCTTAGGGCCCAGTGCTACAGGAACGGCATAACATGAGTTACACATCTGTGTTCTTATATTATCCTAAATCCAATCTTAAAAAAATACATAAATTATTCTTAGAAAAATATTTAATAAAAAAGAGATTTTTTTTACGGTGTAGTTGGTGAGTTTAGAAAACCAGTTCAGGGACAAACCCAACACCAGGAGCGTCCCTGGAAATTAGAGACATACGGGAGCTTTGGAAACTGAAAAACTGTCCCTGATAGGCTTCCTGGAGGTATGGCGCCGAAGACCACTGGTCTAATGCACGGTAACCATAGGATCTGATGATTCACATTCAATAAAATCCCATAAAATAAAGTCAGGAGAGTCTACAGGCCATCTGAGATGAATTTACAGGTCATCAATGTATCTCAGGCTTATCTAATATCCTCTTCATTAACTGACTGGCGGTTTGGACACTTGTTTGTGGATCGCACAATCGCTGACAATTTGCAGGCCATTCTACAACCCCACCATAAAGTCCAAAAATTGACAAATATAATACGAACCCCATTGAAGTCTATGGGGAATAAAGTTTGAAAATCAATTCTGGCAATTTTCAAGGGTAATAGACAAGGAGCTGTCTAAGAAAGGTCATGAGAAGCTTTGCACTACTGGCGGGGGACATGGGCAATGCAAAAAAAGTACCGTACAGCCCAGAGACCTAATTCATTCATTTTTTTATCAGCTCTCAGAATTGACTGGTGAAAGTAGCAGTCACAACAGATCTAAAAATCTATAAGAATATTTTACTGAAAAAAATAAAGCGAAATCCCCCAACTTCGTACCAATCTATACTACAAAAAGTTTCATAGTATAGCTTGTGATGTCCTTTTTTCACACTACCAACGGCATTAAAAGTTTACCAATTACCAACACAGAGCACGCAAAAACTCTTTTAACCCCCAACCCCACATTACAGAGATGAGGCAGTTTTTATCCTAAAATAAAAATGACAGCCTCTTATTTCAGGGGCAATAGTCAGATGTATATAAGTCAAAAGGAAAAACCGCGCATTATGAGACCACATGAATGATGATAATATTAGTCCACCAGTATTGTGTATCCCAATCAAAAAAGGGACACATTTAGTCCCAATCTAAAAAATGATAAACAACTTGCATCACAATGTTTGAGCCTGGGTGCATTAGAAGTCATCCATGTAATAACGTAAAAAAAGTCACTGAAAAAACTCTTATCACCACAGATTCTCTAAACAGATATTGCTGCCGATCACCAAGTATTCATAATATAAAATGTCTTTTCTTCACTAGTTGATTTGTGACTTAAAACAAGGAAACACCGTAGAAAAAGTGATTTGGGATAGAAAGGTTCCTCCACCTGGAAAATGACTGCCTCTTACCAGCTGCACAGATCTCTTTTTAGGGAGATCACATCCACTTTAGGCTTATAACCCAGCCAAGGTCTCTGTGTGTGTCCACCAGATGGCACCTCTCCTTCTCTCAGATCGTCCCTGAATACCTCACGATCAGCAGATAGCCAAATTGAAAAGAAAAACTACCATAGTGTAAAACTGTATGCGCTTTATTAATTAAAGGATTGCACTTACAAAATAGTCGAAAATTAGTGCCTGTAAAACATTTGAGCCGGCCAGCTTTACAAATGTTCGCCCGTTGCTTCCAGGACTACACGTTGTAATGGTGACATCAGCACGCCGCTCCTCCCTACGCCGTTTCGTCAAAGGTGACGTTGTCCAGGGGCAGATGTATATAAGTGTAAAATTGTATTGTATTTAGAAACTAAAACAAAACAGCAGCTGTGCACTATAACCCAGATACCAGACACAAACAATATGTAAATAAAGAGTGCAGCACTAAAAATATACTTGCAATATATAACAGGTGCAAAGATTAATAAAGTGCATTCAGTGCAATCAATAGTGTATGAACAATATATAGGAAATCAATAGCAAAATACTGCATAAAAAAGAAATAAGCAGAAATTGAAAATAAAACATGTTTTAATTAAAGTGCAATAAGTGCCATCAATTGTGCAAAAGAATTCAGCTAGAGATCAATTTCAAGCATAAATATCAGTGCAATATATAAAAAGGGTGCAGATCTCTGCAAAAAAATCATATGGGACTAAAGTCAATGTGTAAAGTCCATTGCAAAACCGTGTTAAAATGATGATCAAACACCCAGCTGTGTGACACCCATCACCAAAGTAAAAAATGGAGGCTTACCAGAAAGCCTGCGACCCCCACCCCCTCTTACTCAGGGAGGTCATACAGCGATTGACTGGATCTCTGATCCACTGAAGAAAGGCCCAGGTGCTCTCTCAGGTGTCCTTAATTGGTAAACCAGAAGGCTCTCAACAAACCAGGAAGTAGTGCCAAAAACCATCAATGGATCATCTGAAGTATATATGGAACAAAAGACTCCACATAGTGTGATACTGTATCAGCTTCAAATTTAATAAAAAGTAATGCACTTACATCAGATTAGTTAAATGCAGGCAGATAGATACAAAAATCCAAACAAATCCCTTGTAAATGGCCAGATAGCGATCGCGCATGCACAGTAGCGTGTGTACGTATCAGTCTTGACGATCGTTTCGTCATCAATGACGTCATCAGGGGTACGCACACATGCCTGTATCTGTAATATAAATACCCCCATTAGGGAGACATGGAAGTCATGACAAAGGGAACACTCTAACATAGTGGAGCGGGCATTAACTATTATTAATAAAACAGTTGATGTCCAAACCCACATTCAAGCCACAAGGCACATGAGAACACAATTTATAGATCCAATTGGTCTCAGCTCTAGAAATATTCAGTTTGCCATTGCTACCGCGGCAGTGGGGAACATATTTTTCAAGGACAACAAAGGTAGTGCCCGTGGAGTCTCGGTTATGCTTCAAATCATAAAAATTAGAAACATCATGTTTGTCAAAACTCTTTTGGATGTTGGCTATATGTTCTAGCATTCGTGCGCCTCACATATTCCAGGCCACACGGACACTTTATTGAGTAAGTTACTCCTGTGCCCACTGAAGTAAACTCAGTCACCTTTCTCCCCCGGTATGAATTGATTCTATAGGCCTGACATTTCCCACAAAGGTAATAGCCTTTCAGATCTCCGAAAAAGGTAGGTCTAAAAGGAGGGTTTAAGACATTGGGTGCTACTGTTTTTCCTAAATTGGGTGCTCCCCTGAAGATGACCCGGGGTTGGTCAGGCATTAGAGGACCAAGGACACGGTCATTCTTTATAATTGGCCAGTGACTCTTGATTATCCTCTTGATTGCTCAATGATGGCTTGAGAAGGTAGTAAAAAAAGCTGATCCAAAATCGTCCAAATTTCCACCTCGGACCGGATTATCAGTTATCAGTTGCTGACGATCCCTATTCCCAACTTCCAGTATGAGGGAATCTAAAGCTTTTGTATTATAGCCTTTGGCCAAAAACCTGGTTGTAAGAATGGGTGCGTCCCTCAAGTAGTCATCCAAATGAGTACAGTTGCGTTTTAAATGCAAAAACTGTCCTTTAGGAACTGCACCTACCCAGGAGGGATGGTGACAGGAGTCTAGTGAAATGTACCCATTCTTATCCGTCGGCTTGAAGAAGGTCGAGGTAACAATTCTACTCTCTTGTATTGAGATTTTTAGATCCAGAAAATGGACCTCAATAGAACTCGCCTCATGACTAAGGACTATGCCCCTATTGTTGCTATTCAAAAAGGTCAAAAATGAATTAACTGATTGGAGATCACCATCCCTTATGAAGTGAACATCATAGTTACATAGTTAGTTACATAGTTACATAGTTAGTAAGGTTGAATAAAGACACCAGTCCATCCAGTTCAACCTGAGTGAGTACACCCTCACATCAGTCCCTACCCTTAAGGAGCCAACAATCCAAGGTCCCCAACTCACATTCATATACTAAAGCCAATTTTTGGACAGAAGCCAATTAACCTACCAACATGTCTTTGGAGTGTGGGAGGAAACCGGAGTACCCGGAGGAAACCCACGCAGGCACAGGGAGAACATGCAAACTCCAGGCAGGTAGTGTCGTGGTTGGGATTCGAACCAGCGACCCTTTTACTGCTAGGTGAGAGTGCTACCCACTACACCACTGTGCCGCCCATCGATGAATCTTTTCAATATAATTTACTCTGAACGTCTATTACATAGAATTGTGTCCTCTTCCCACTTCAACATGAAAAGGTTGGTCATACTGGGGGCAAATTTTTCCCCCATGGCCACGCCTTTCGTTTGCAGATAAAATACACCATCATGCCTGAAGTAGTTGTGTGACATGGAAAAATCGAGCAATTCTAAAATAAAATTACTTTGTACAGAGGGAACAGTGGAATCCTGAGAGAGAAAGCATTGGACCGCTTCATAGTGCAATTTGTGTGAAATGGCTGTATACAAAGATGCAACCTCTGCAGTCACCAATAGATACATGGGCTTCCATTCAATAGTATTCAAAATATTAATAACATGTTTCATATCCTTAAGAAAAGAAGGAGTACCCATCACCAATGGCTGCAAGTAATAATCAATATACTTGCCTACTCGGGATGTAATAGAATCGATGCCACTGATGATGGGTCCTCCTGGGGATTTACCAAGGTTTTATGAATTTTGGGCAGCGAGTACACAGTAGGCAATCTAGGGGCCAGGGGTACCAGATGTTCCTCCTCCTTTTTATTCAAAATGCCCATATTGAAACCTTTCTCTACAAGTAATTTCAATTCCATTTTAAATTTCAACTTATTGTCCATGGGTAAAGGGGTATATGTATCACTATCTGATCCAGAAATACGATAGCCCCTCCCTTGTCCACTGGTCGGACTACAATATTCTTTCTAATACATAGAGTCCTATTAAGATCCATTTTCTGGATCTGAAAATCTCGATGCAAGAGGGTAGAATTGTTACCTCGACCTTCTTCAAGCCGACAGATAGGAATGGGTACATTCCACTAGACTCCTGTCACCATCCCTCCTGGGTAAGTGCAGTTTCTATAGGCCAGTTTTTGTGTTTAAAATGCAACTGTACTCATTTGGATGACTACTTGAGGGAAGCACCCATTCTTAAAACCAGGTTTTTGGCCAAAGGCTATAATGAAAAAGCTTTAGATTGCCTCATACTGGAAGTTGGGAATAGGGATCGTCAGCAATTGATAACTGATAATCCAGTCCGAGGTGGAAATTCGGATGATTTTGGATCAGCTTTGTTTACTACCTTCTCAAGCCATCATTGGGCAATCAAGAGGATAATTAAGAGGCACTGGCCAATTATAAAGAATGACTGCTCTAATGCCTGACCAACCCCGGGTCTTCCTCAGGGGAGCACCCAATTTAAGAAAAACAGTAGCACCCAATGTCTTAAGCCCTTCTAGTAGACTCACCTTTTTTGGAGATCTGGAAGATTATTACCTTTATGGGAAATGTCAGGCCTGTAGAATCAATACATACCGGGGGAGAAAGGTGACTGAGTTTACTTCAGTGGGCACAGGAGTAACTTACCCAATAAAGGTGTCCGTGTTAAGCCTCCATTTTTTACTTTGGTGATGGGTGTCACACAGCTGGGTGTTTGATCATCATTTCAACATGGTTTTGCAATGGACTTTACACATTGACTTTAGTCCCATATGATTTTTTTGCAGACATCTGCTCTCTTTTTATATATTGCACTGATATTTATGTTTGAAATTCATCTCTAGTTGAATTTTAGGTTTTGCACAATTGATGGCACTTATTGCACTTTAATTATTACATGTTCTATTTAATTTTTGCATATTTATTTTTTATGCAATATTTTGCTATTGATTTCCTATATATTGTTCCTAAATTATTGATTGCACTGAATGCACTTTATTAATCTTTGCACCTGTTATATGCCTTGTTTTATATATTGCAAGTATATTTTTAGCGCTGCACTCTTTATTTACAATAGCCAGATGTATAGTACAGTGGCAGGAATATGTGATCAGCTTGATTGGGCTGCAATTTAAGAAGGAGAAAGGAGGCAAGTTTTATAGTGAAATAAAAAGTAGAGTTTATTATTTCAGAGAGAAATTCCAGAACTATTGTACAGACTCCATGCACAGTATGTAGGCAGCTTTTACTAGGACACAGTTTTAAAGGGAGAGACCAGTCAGCTCCCCCCACAAACTGATCCATCAACACAGACACCTGCACCCCCACTCACTTACACCCCTACACCCCGCACACTGATCCGTCAACACCGACTCCAGATTCCCACCCCTACACCCCCCACACTGATCCATCAACACAGACACCTCCACCCCCACTCACTGACACCCCTACACCCCCCACACTGATCCATCAGCACAGACACCTGCACCCCCACTCATTGACACAGCAACATCCCCCACACTGATCCATCAACACAGACACCTGCACCCCACCCTTACACCCCCCACACTGATCCATCAACACAGACACCTGCATCCCCACTCACTGACACCCCAACACCCCCACACTGATCCATCAACACAGACACCCGCACCCCCACCCTACAACCCCCACACTGATCCATCAACATAGACACCTCCACCCCCACTCACTGACACCCCTACACCCCGCACACTGATCCGTCAACACAGACCCCAGATTCCCACCCCTACACCCCCCACACTGATCCATCAACATAGATACCTCCACCCCCACTCACTGACACCCCTACACCCCCCACACTGATCCGTCAGAATAGACACCTGCACCCCCACTCATTGACACAGCAACATCCCCCACACTGATCCATCAACACAGACACCTGCACCCCGACTCACTGACACCCCTATACCCCCCACGCTGATCACCACTAGTACATCTCTCCAGGTAAACACTGCACCCCCAGATCAGTGCCAGATCAGTGCACCCCATCACCTCTTACCACTGAACATAGTCATACTGACTGAGGAACCTTTGGCCAGCCCAGAGGGGGGATAAAGAGACTCCACCCACTTTGTCCTTTCAGGGTAAAGTGGGAGATTCTCTTGAAAACCCTCCAAACCCCCCTATATATTCTGCTTTGCTGTTGCCCAATATGTTGTTGCTCCATCAAAGCCCTTGCTAGGTTCTCAATTTCCCGGGTATGAGGGATCATGTGATTTTCTCCCAGCATACAATGCTCAGGCCTAAGCAGCCAATTGCCAGGCTTGAATACTGTCACATGAGGGAGGGGGAGGGGTGACAACATCAATCCTGTGTAAGTTCTGACATAATCCAGCATGGAGCCTACACGGGGGGGTGGATGGAGCAGCAGAGGAGAGCAATATTGGGGAATATAAAGGGGTCGGGTTGGGCCCTGAGTGGACAAGTGTCAAAGTCTCTTTAAGACCATTTGGCATCCCAAAACAATGTGACATACTTGGGTCTCAAAAAAAATAAAAACAATAAAGCCTCATATAGGATCCCTAGGTAATGAGACACACTTGGGGCCCCAGACAGACTCCTTTAGCAGCCAAGGCAAAAAATCAAAGTGTCCTCCCCCCATGAGCTGTGAACTATAGCGGTAAAAGTTGCAGGTTCTGCCATTTTTGTGCCTCCATCCCGCTGAAGTACCCAAGTTGGTCGCCTCTTCTGTAACTCTTTGGCTCGGCCCTGCCACCAGACCCTTGGAAATGTTTGGGGCCCCCAGACAATATTAGATTTTTTTAGGCAGAATGGGAAATATTTGGGCCCCCAGGGACTGGGGCATATTTGGGGAACCCTAGAGCGTGAGACCCAATCAGTTTGGTGTGACTGTTAGCAGCACTGTGATGTATATTGCTGTTCAGCATGTTCAGGGCCACAGAGGGGGTAGAACCGGCCCTCCTGTATGGGGTCTGGGCAGCTTTATGGTGCAGGCAGTTCGAAAAGCTGCTGATCACAGCTCAGAGCCCCCACCATCTCCCCCACAGTACAGATGACTTCTCCTTCCTGGTGGTTGCTCCAGGGGGATCGGTTTCAGGGACTGTCCACCCACTCCTCTGATCACCCTTCTCCTGTCCACAATCCCCATTCCATTCAGCTCTGATCCCCCTGTGTCCCTTAGCTCTTCCAGCTTCTTTTCCTCTCCCTCCCGCTGGCTGTCAGCTGCTGCGAGCACAGAGGAGGACCAGTAAATGTGTCAAATTTATCAGCCCCTTCCTTTCCTGAATGAACACAGTGAGTGATTGATACTGATCACTTCTGTGTTCATCCATAATTGAAGTGTGTTTACTATGCTTCCGTTTGTGAATAAATAGAAAGCCTCTGTACAGAGCACCTCCTGTTCATTTATTCTCTGCAGAGAAAGGATTGGGGATCCCTGTCCTCAATCTCCTCCTCTGTCACAAGAGTGAATCATCAGGGGTCTGTTTAGACCCCTGATATTTCACCACCCCCTCCCCCTTACAGGGCTGTTAAAAACTGTAAAAAATAAAAAAAATCAATTGTAAAAAAAACTTAACTAAGGGTTCCTTCCCACAGGTACTCTGGCCGCATAAATGAGTAATTTGTTCATGCGGCTGAAGCCGTGTTCAGAGCCATACACCTGACCCCACACACCCATCCAGGCTGGGGGGTCCCTGTCAGGTAAAGTACGGGGCCCCATGATTTCTAACAGCAGCCCTGAGCGTGTTCTCCGGTCTCACCCTCTTTGGCTTTCCATATATTCTACATATTACCAGCCTAATGTATGCCGTGTCTCTGTAAGGTATTGTCCTCTCTGGTGGGGAAGATGAGGGTGAGACCGGAGAACATGCTGCACAGCAATATACATCTCACATAATACACAATTATATTACTGATACATTCTATTAAAGTCTATGCCGAGCTAAGAACTTTTCTTTATAGTTTTGGATGGAGTGAGGAAGGATTAGAACACCTGTTGGGTTTTTACTGCTATCTGGCGATTCCAGATAGGAGAGGAAATCAGCAAAGGGGACCCAGACATACATTTTTAGTAGAATAGGGGAAGGCTAGAGCCACAGTCAGATTTTATTACAATTGTGGAGAGCTCTCCTCACTTCCTGCTTGGTAAAATCTTGTCACCGGGACAGGAAGTGAGGAGAAATCTAATGGAGATCTGGATAGTCTAGTAAAAACCTGACAGGGGTTCTAATTCTCCCCCACTCCACCCAAAACTAAGAAAAGAAAACATTATGGGTGGACATACACTTTAATGATACATCACATTTCATTGTCTTAGCAGTAAATCTCTAGATCCCTTCTTCATATATTTCCTCTGAGATTGTTACATTTCTTTTCATCTCTATTTAGTATAGATTGTATGGAATAGGAGGAGGAAAGAGAGGAGAGGTGACCCCATCCTATCCAATCACAGCGACCGCACTGCACCCCGCACAGAGCGACTGCATGGGGGGAGGGGCAGATAATAGGGGGAGGGGCCAGAGGAGGAGATTGGTGATGTCACACGCTGTGATAACTTTCTGTTTAATGATTACAATGAAAGTAATTGTCATGAGAGAGATAGATAGATAGATAGATAGATAGATAGATAGATAGATAGATAGATAGATAGATAGATAGATAGATAGATAGGCCACACCCCTCTTTACTGACAAATAGGAACATGTCATTCACTGTTACTCCAGTAACTGGAGAGATCTCCTATCCAATCACAGGGAGTGACAGAGGGAGAAATCTCACATTTATCAAAAACCTGCAGGGCACTGACTGAAGTCCCACCCACTGCTTTATCCTATTGGCTGAATTTTCTACCAATCCCACTACCCATGCCTGTGACATCACCAGTCTCTGGGCGGAGTTCTCACTATTACTATTATTCCCTATTCCCCCCACAGATCTTTATACAACCTCTCCATACACCTATCACAGCATGGAGGGGCTCAGTGAAGGTGGTGGTGAAGGTGTGGAGATGTCGGATCGGGTCACACAGATCATAAAAGGAGATCCGCTCGACCTCATAATCCAGATCTATCCTGACTCTGTTACTGGAGATATTGGAGGGTAAGAGGATCTCTTTACTGTCTTGTCTCACCCCATAGTAATTTTCTTTCCTCCACAAACACCAGGACTTCTTATTCTTTCCAATCAGTGACCGCTTTCCTCCCCTCTCTATACGGGGGTAACACATCCCGACTATCCACCAATCTGATCCCCCGACATCCACTTCCCAGTAATGTCTCCCAGAGGAGAAACTCCGACTGCTCAACACCTGAGAATAACGCTGAAATCTCTCTGGTGTTTCTGGATAATTCTGTTTTCTATCTGACCTGGATACAGTTTTCCTGTCATCTGATATATGTAGTTTATTATTAGCTGTGTTTACATCCAGTAATATGTCTGCAGCTCTCTGTATATAGAAGTATACATTTCCTTCAGTTATTATATCAGATAATGTGTGTAATGTGTGTGATATCCTATCCACATCCAGACCCCCTCCATCATGGAGGAGTTCCTCATGTCTCTCTCTGTCCTCATTATCTCCATCCTCAGTATCACACAAGTCACCTGTGTCTGATTCCTGTAAGACAGTCAGTGGATCCGTCATGTTACACAGCTACTCAATGTGACGCATCTTCCTGGACAGCTCCTCCTTCTTTATTTCCAGATCCCGGATGGAGATGGAGATCCGCTCTGCCCTCCCGGAGATTTCCCTCAGGACTCTCTTCTCCAGGTCTTCCAGACGTCTCCTGAGATCTCTAAACTGGACAGTGACTCTCTCGGTGTCACCAGATGCTTTTTCTCCTACTTTCCTCCTGTGTTCCTGCAGTCTCTGGACTCTTTCCTCCATCTCCTCTCTCTTTATCAGAAGGTTCTGCAGAACATTCCTCAGTGTCTCCTTCTTCTTCTCAGAAGCCTCATCCAGTATCTCCACCTGGTGTCCTCGATGTTCTCCAGCCAAAGTGCAGGACACACAGATACAGGTCTCATCCTCAGTGCAGTAATACTTCAAAATTTCTTTATGGATGGAGCATTTCCTGCTCTCCATGGACAAGGTGGGGTCACATAAGACGTGTTCTGGAGACTTTTTGTGGACTCTCAGGTGTTTATCACACAGAGAAACCTCACAGAGCAGACAGGATCTAACAGCAGGTACAGGATAGTCCACACAGTGAGTACAGAAGACCTCGGACTCCTCCTGATCTGGCTGAGCAGACAGGAAATTCCCCACTATATTACGTAGTGTTATGTTCCTCTGCAGTGCAGGCCGATCCGGAAACTTCTCTCTGCAGTCAGGACAGGAATATCCTCCAGACCCCCCCTGTGTATCCAGCACACGATCAATACAGACCCGACAGAAGTTGTGACCACATCTCAGGTTTACAGGATCTGTATAAATGTTCAGACAGACGGAACATTCCAGCTCAGCTCCCAGGTTAGCAGACGCCATTGCTGACAGCGGAAGAGAAATGAAAGTGAAAGTCTCTGACACCGGAGAAGAATGCAGTTGGGAGGGTCACTTCCTCCTACACAGGGGGAGGCTGATCCAAATCAGTATTAACCACTTAACCACTTTAAGACCAGCCTCGTTTTGGATTTTAGGTGTTTACAAGTTTAAAACAGGTTTTTTTGCTAGAAAATTACTTAGAACCCCCAAACATTATATATTGTTTTTTTTCTAACACCCTAGAGAATAAAATAGCGGTCATTGCAATACTTTTTTTTGCACCGTATTTGCGCAGCGATCTTCTAAGCGCACTTTTTTTGGAAAAAATTCACTTTTTTGATTAAAAAATAAGACAACAGTAAAGTTAGCCCAATTTTTTTTTATATTGTGAAATATAATGTTACGCCAAGTAAATTGATACCCATCATGTCATGCTTTAAAATTGCTCCCGCTCGTGGAATGGCGTCAAACTTTTACCCTTAAAAATCTCCATAGGCGACGTTTAAAAAATTCTACAGATTGCATGTTTTGCGTTACAGAGGAGGTCTAGGGCTAGAATTATTGCTCTCGCTCTACCGGTCGCGGCAATACCTCACATGTGTGGTTTGACCACCGTTTTCATATGCGGGCGCTACTCACGTATGCGTTCACTTCTGCGCGCGAGCTCGGCGAGATGGGGCGCTTTAAAAATTTTTTTTTTTTTTTTTATTATTTATTTTACTTTATTTTATTTATTTTTTTCACTGTTTTAAAAAAAAAAAAATTGGATCACTTTTATTCCTATTACAAGGAATGTAAACATCCCTTGTAATAGAAAAAAGCATGACAGGTCCTCTTAAATATGAGATCTGGGGTCAAAAAGTCCTCAGATCTCATATTAACACTAAAATGCAAAAAAAAAAAAAAAAAAAAAAAAAAAGTCGTTTAAAAAAATGACACAAGAAAAAATGTGCCTTTAAGAGAAGTGGGCGGAGCTGATGTAATGACGTCGCTCCGGCCGTCACATGGTATGGAGACGGGTGGGGGCCATCTTAGCCTCACTCATCTCCATACTGAGGTAGTGACAGGACCCGATCGCCTCTGCCGCTACCGACGGCTCCGGTAAGCGGTGGAGGGTGCGGGAGAGCGGCGGCAGGGGGGGTGGCACCTCTCCTGCCGCCGATAACGGTGATCTTGCTGCGAACCCGCCGCAGAGACCACCATTATCGTGTACAGAACCGCCCGCTGAAAAGATGGATACCTCGGTTGTGGCAGCAGCTGCTGCCGTTACCGAGATATCCATCTTTAAAAAAATGACGTATATATACAGTGGGAGGTCCGGAAGTGGTTAAGGACCGAGCCTCTTTTTGAGATGTGTTGTTTACAAGTTAAAAACAATTTTTTTGCTAGAAAATTACTTAGAACACCCAAACATTATGCATTTTCTTTTCTAACACCCTAGAGTATAAAATGGCGGTCGTTGCAAAACTTTCTGTCATGCTGTATTTGCGCAGCGGTTTTAAAAGCGCACTTTTTTTAAATCTCCAAAGGCGACGTTAAAAAAAATCTACAGGTTGCATGTTTTAAGTTACAGAGGAGGTCTAGAATTATTGCTCTCACTCTACCGATCGTGGCGATACCTCACATGTGCATGCGAGCTCGGCGGGACATGGCACGTTTAAATTTTTTTTTCTTATTTATTTTACCTTTTTATTTTTTATATTTACACTGTTTAAAAAAAAAAATGGGTCATTTTTATTCCTATTACAAGGAATGTAAAAATCCCTTGTAATAGAAAAAAGCATGACAAGACCTCTTAAATATGAGATCTGGGGTCAAAAAGACCTCAGATCTCATATTTACACTTAGCCCTGGTTCACACTGAGGCAGCGCGACTTGCAGCGCGACTGCCTCAGGCGACCTGGACACGACAGGGGCGGCGACTTGCAAAACGACTTCTACATAGAAGTCTATGCAAGTCGCCTCAAGTCGCCCCCAAAGTAGTACAGGAACCTTTTTCTAAGTCGGAGTGACTTGCGTCGCTCTGATTAGAACGGTTCCATTGTACAGAACGGGACGCTACTTGTCAGGCGGCTAGGTCGCCTGACAAGTCGTCCTAGTGTGAACCGACCCTTAAATGCAATAAAAAATAAAATAAAAAAATTTGTCATTTAAAAAAATAAATAAAAATAAATAGCCCTTTAAGAGCTATGGGCAGAAGTGACATTTTGACGTCGCTTCTGCCCTGCATTGTTATGGAGACGGGTGGGGCCATCTTCCCCTCACTCACCTCCATGCCCAGCAAGAGTGAAGATCCGACCGCCCCCACCGCTGCCGACAGCTCTGGTAAGCGGCGGAGGGCACCGGAGCGCGGCGGAAGGGGGGGCCCTCTCCCGCCGCCGATAAGAGTGATGTCGCGGCAAATCCGCTGCAGAGACCACTCTTATCGGAACCCGGACCGCTGGCTGAAGAAGAGGATACCGGGGTTATGGCAGCTTGCTGCTGCCATAACAATGATATCCCCCTTCAAAGTAAGGACGTATATCGTCGTGCGGCGGTCTGGAAGTGGTTATAGTACTGAAAAGGAAGGTTTTTTCCACAGTAGTAAAGATAATTGTTGTGGAAATTTTATTATGTGTGTTTTATAGATTGTCATCTGTCTCCATGTGTCTGATTTAATCGAGGAGCGCTCTAGCAGAGCGCACTTGGGTTGAATCGAGACCAGCGGTAAAAACGGTCATTATGAAAACCTTCTCATGGGATGTGAGACGTGTTCTCTGTGTGTGTGGAGGTTTGTTGGTTTGTAGGTATCAAGCGCAATGCGCTGGGCTTCTTGCCTTCAGATGGCTATGCACATTAGAGAAGTGAAGTCCACATAACCAGAGAAACATATATCTCTCTTGCAGACTTTGCTATCCCCTTTTGGATACATATCTGTTTTTATAAGAGGACATTGATATCTGCCTTGTTGGTATACTCGTACCGTATATTGACAACAGCAGTAGCAATGTCCCCTCAGATTGTCTCAAGCCTGTAGGAACAAGTAGAATGATTTTACTAGATACTGTTTACTTTGAACAGTATTGAGTAGGCTCCATGCTGATTAACCGCTTGACGACCGCCTCACGCAGATATACTGCGGCAGAAGGGCACGTACAGGCAGAATCACTTACCTGTACGTTGCCCTTTAAGGGGCAGCCTGTGGGAGCGCACGAGGCAAGCTCCGTGAGTCGGGTCGCGGGTCCCGCGGACTCGATGTCCGCAGGGATGCCCACGATCATCTCACGGAGAGGAAGAACGGGGAGATGCTAATGTAAACAAACATCTCGCCGTTCTGCTTAGTGACAGTGTCACTGATCTCTGCTCCCTGTGGTCGGGAGCAGAGATCAGTGACGTGCCACACACAGCCCCTCCCCCCCCACAGTTAGAAACACTCCCCAGGACACACTTAACCCCCTACACTGCTACCTAGTGGTTAACCCCTTCACTGCCAGTGTCATTTACACAGGAATCAGTGCATTTGTATAGCACTGATTGCTGTATAAATGACAATGATCCCGAAAATGTGTCAAAAATGTCCGATGTGTCCGCCATAATGTCGCAGTCGTGATAAAAATCACTGATCGCCGCCATTACTAGTAAAAAAAAAATTAATAATAAAAATGCCATAAAACTATCCCCTATTTTGTAAACGCTATAACTTTTGCGCAAACCAATCAATAAGCGCTTATTGAGATTTTTTTTTTTTTACCAAAAATATGTAGAATACGTATCGGCCTAAACTGAGGAAAAAAATTTTTTTATATATTTTTGGAGGATATTTATTATAGCAAAATGTAAAAAATAATACGTTTTTTTCAAAATTGTCGCTCTTTTTTTGTTTATAGCGCAAAAAAGAAAAACCGAAGAGGTGCTCAAATACCACCAAAAGAAAGCTCTATTTGGGGGAAAAAAAGGACGTCAATTTTGTTTGGGAGCCACGTCGCACGACTGCGAAATTGTCAGTTAAAATGACGCCAGTGCCGAATCGCAAAAAGTGCTCTGGTCAGGAAGGGGGTGAATTCTTCCGGGGCTGAAGTGGGTAAGACGGGGCGTGTGCACTTCCCCTCCCCCTTTCCCTTCCTGTGAGTGCCCTCCCCTTTATTTCCTGTGGAGGAAGCGATTGGCTGTTGGGGCCATGAGTTTCTGTGTTGTCATATCCTTATTTGGTCATATCCTGTGTGGAGGTCACATGCTGTGTGTGGCTTCCTGTTTATGTGTAAATAAAAGCAGATGCACAGCTCAGAAAGGCAGTCATGCTGATGGAGCTGAGAACGTAAGCTATGATGGTGGTGTCTGTTTACTTGGGGATGCAAGGGAAATGGAATGATAGGTAAGGTACATTATATCATTAGACGGAATGTGTGCTTAGGAGCACAGGAGATATGGCTGTGTGCATAGGGTACAGCCAAATTTCCCGGACATAATCAAACCTCCCAACTTTTTAGGGAAAGATGGGTGTAAAGAAGAACACACTAAGGCCTCATGTACACTGCTGCTGGTAGACGGACGTTTAGGAGCAGTTGGCAGTTTTTTTCAACTGCCCCTAAACTCTCCTCTATGTTATCTTATCTGTCCATGTACACAGGGTCATTTATAGTCCTTTCTAGGAAGTTGAGTTTAGAGGCATTTTTTTGGAATGCAAAAAAAAGGCGTTCAGAAGCTGAGTTTACAGGCATTTCAAGCGCCAAGCACTTTTAAACGCAGTAACTTGCATTTAGCCATGTTTAGTTTACAGGCGTTTTTCATTTCTGGCTTTTTTTTTTAACATTTCTAAACGCAAACGCGGCAAAACGCCACTATACATGGCATGTAAACATGGCAAAACGGACGTTTTAAACATGGGTTACTATCTGTCAAGTTAAATCGTTCAGGAGAGGTTGTAAAAGCGTCCCGTGTACATGAAGCCTAAGGCCCCTTGCCCACTAGACGTTTAGTCCAAGTGTGTCCAATTCTGGGATATTAGTGTTCCCAGGAGCCACAAGTGCAGCATCTAGGCCGGCTTCCTGCAGCCTGTCGAAAGGCTGACATACACTGCAGCTGGAGGGGGCTGAACACTCTACTGCCTTAGTGAGAAAGGAGGCCCAGGGACTAAAGACCACCATTTCTTTGTGAAGAACAAGGAAGGGTTCCTTAGTGGATAAGATTGCTAATTCTGAAATCTGTCTCATTGACATGATACACTGATAAAACCCACCTTACAAGTAAGTTTAACCAAGGGAATATCCTGAATGAGTTCAAGGGGAGGCTTCTGTAGAGCGAACATGACCAAATTGAGATCCCGTTGTGACACAGGTGAATGAAAGTGGAAGCAATGTGAGCCACCCCTTAAAGAAAGGCCTTTAAAAGGGAATAAGTGACCATCAGTCTCTGAAAGAGAATGGCCAATGCTAAGACTTGACCCTTCAGGACGCTTAAGGTTAATTACTGCTCCAGAGAAGCTATACAGAGCCCTATAAGGTGATAGACCTTGTGAGAGGTTGATTTCCAGCCTTAAGCAGCATTGAAATAACAGAATCAGAGAGACCTCAAACTTTCACGACCTGGGTTTTAACAGCCAAGCGTTAAAGCCCACGACCATGAAGCAGGATGATACACTGGTCCTTGAGACAGCATGTCTGATTGGTCTGGAAATGACCACAGATTGTCTCCTAGGAATTGGAGGTTGTCCAATACCAACTCCTTCTTGGTCAAAATGGTTCCACTGAGATGACTAGAATGCCCTCTATCTCGATCCTGCAAAGCTGTTGAGAGACAATAACAATAACTGTAGCAAATAGAAAATGTATCAGTGGCAGCCCGTTCATTAGGGGCACAGGGGCGCCGCCCCCCCATCCATGTGTCCAGTCCCCTAATCTACATGCGGGGTGCCGGAAACATGGATTCCAATGTGTTTTTTTTTTTTTAAGCACATGATTAAGCATGTGATTGGTTTCAAAAATGGTCTGCTTGAGGCGCAGAGCACTGTGCCCCGAGCCCTCCAAATTGTGTGACATTAGCTAATTAATATTCGCTAATGTCTTCCTGCTTCTCCTCCTGGCCAATCAGGAAGCCAATCCTGAGACCCAGGAGTCTTAGAACTGGACCCGCCTCCTGTTCGGCCGGAAGGAGAAGCATCGACCACGGCAGCAGCAGGCTCTTCTAGGAGGAGTCCTACCCCGGAGCGAATTGCCACTGTAATGGGGGGGATCAATGTTGATAACTAATTATGGACTTACTCCTAGTTTTCAGGAATATTCGCCTCCCCCAGTTACAAATTAGATGTCTCTACATTTACACTTGAATAAGAGTCACATGCTCCGCATTTCCGAGTAAATCAAATGCCTAATAGGAAGGCCAGAGTAGACGACAGCTGATATCACGGATATGTGTATATATGTGTATATCCCGGCTATCCCTCCACTTTCCTATATGAAAACAGTTTATTTCTTGGTATTGTCCTAAAGCTGTCCATACTCTGTCCAGTCCTCTTTTTTCAGCAGACCATACACAATACAGTAATATAGAAAATTATTGCGCAGCTAATATAGAAAAAATGAGCTGCCAGCACCAACAATAAGACTAATTGTGTGTAAATGTCTAATGGGAAAAGTGCAGCGCTAGAGATACAAATGTACCCCAGGTATGAACCTAGGGGAAAAAGGGGGACCTGCACAATAAGAATTGTCTTGAAATGTGCAGAAGGTTAGTGGAAGTGTTAGGAGTGTTTGTGAAAACACAAGTGTGATGTGCGCTGATAATGAATCAAGTGCAATCAATGCTATCAAAGGTCAGGTAGTTCTGTTATGGAAATGATTAAGAGCTCCAATCGAGCCCAAGGTTATCTGCTGCTGTCTCTAATTTGAAAAGTGTTGATATGCATGCATATAAAAGTAAACACTCTGAGACACGCTCAGCAGCATTACTTGTTACACTTCTAATTTATTCAAGGCGGTGTTAATGTTTTATACACACAAATACGTCATTGCTACGTTAGTCTAATAGGTACATCTCATTGGTTAAGATAGTAAAGAAGATGGAGAATTTTCATAACGAGGTTTGGCTCTCTTTGGTTTTATCTTCAGTTCCGCGTTCTTCTGATGTGTGGGATGTAGGGGGTACCCGCCATCTTGAGAAAATATAGGAACAGAGCAAACCTGTATACTTATATAATGAGTAAGGAGAAAAATATGTATGCACATAAGAAAATAGACATTTTCAGATTACTATTATTATTATCTACATCACATTCCTTCACAATCCCCCCTAAAATGACTATTTTCTCTTTTCTGTCCCTAATACTAAAGGTCCCACTTTGGCCTGGCCCTTCTCCTCAGCAACTCTTTTAGGCTGTATATAGAATTGGGCAGCAACTGTTCACTTCCCTCCTCGATACAGCTGGAGAGGTGCAGTCAGGCGCTATCTATCCCTAAAACCCTATAGGATTATGAGATTATGGACAGGGAGTGACTGTAGGGGAGTGAAGGGTTTGTCATCTTCCATCATAAGGAGGTCCTCTTCTTCTTGGTGGAGAAATGTAGGTGTGCTATTGTCTACAGCCTTGTTCATTAACTTTTTACAAAAGGTAGAATACAGCATACAATCAGGGCTAAAAGGACCAGGATTAATAATACCGTTACCCGTATCTGGACGAGCACCTTCTGCCACCCACTCATCCAGCTAAAATATTGGTCCCATGGGTCTGTGATACCTGAGTTCTTCTTCAACTCCAGTGACAGATCTTCTAATTTCTTTATAGCTAGAGTAACCTTACCATTTGGGTCAGTATTATCAGGAATGTATGTACAACAGGTTCCCGTTTTTTCCTATGATTTTACAAAACACCTCCTTTCCCAGCTAGCACCATGTCTAAGGCCATCCGGTCCTGGAATGTCATGTAGGAAGTGGGGGCTAACTGGTCAGCAAGTCGCTGGAGGGCATCTTTAGAGTAATTTACAAATCTCTGTTGGTTATAATATGTGTAGTGTCATGTCACCTAGAGGCTGGGTGACAGATGCACACCATTGGGATCAGGAGTGCACTGCAAAGTAGTGGACCCTACGGCTGACTGCTGCGGATTGTACCCTGGGAGGTTCAGGAAGCAGGTCTACTGGATCACTGACACAGATCCCACTGGGAGCTAGAGCATAGATTCCCCAGGGCGCGGAGTCTAAGAGCCAGCAGGTGTTCACCAGAGCCTCTAGTGGTGAGGATGGACTGCGCTGCAGTCTGGCTCCAGGTCGCGGCCCCCAGGGTCTCACAGCTCACGCTCACGGTAGACTACAGGAGAAGAGGAAGGAGGGAGCTGGCTGGAACATCAGGGTCACAGGCAAACAGGGATGGCCGGGAACAGGCCAAAGTCGGTAACAGAAATCAGATGTAGGAAACATAGCAAGTACACACAGAGGCTAACACACAGTGGTTGAACAGCACTGCTGGCTTGCAGTGCACAGGTTAATATAGGGTTCCCTGATAGGGCCTAGGGTGGGGCCATGCTTAGAGGGGAGGTTACAAAAGCAGTCAGTTGAGGGTCAGCTGGTCTCTAGAGATGAACACATGGAGACAGGTATGCTGATCGACAAACTCTATTGCATAACCATGACATGTAGTTAATCCAATCTACATTCTTGCTGACAGTTGTTATGGGGATCAAAGACTCAAAACCAGCTTTTACCTGATCCCTGGCTTTAAACTCATCAGGGACCCCCCTTGTAACCCCTATGACATGTATGTTTACATGAGGGTCAAAGCTTCCGGAGAGAGCTGATCGCTTCCTCCTCTGACTGTGTGCTGGGTCAGTGTATGTATCAGGGGTATCTTTGGTTAGGATATGGGGCTTTCTATTTTCATCTTTTTTTGTCTAATGCACTCTGTGGTCGCCCAGTCTGGCCCTGTGTTCCAACCCACTGGCCCCCACAGAAACCACAACTCTGTCCCCAGTAACTGTCTGTGTGGCATACATATATGTCCTTAAAGTCAGGGATATCACTGTACCAATGGCATCACCATGAAGGGTCAAACGGACAAGGTACTATGTCACAGTAATCTAAGGTAAAGGTGGTCACATGTGTACCTGAAGAGTTACACCAAAACGTAATTATGTTATCATTTTTGTGATGGCCACCTCCTGGGCCCCTCCCCCCTAGATCAAACAGAAAAAGGATATGCAGCACCCGAAAACACTCTCTCCTGCAGTGATAAGCGTGCATTCAGGTGTTCTTCCTGGCCAACTTGACTGAGGTGGCTGTGGTCAGCAAAACTTGGAATGGACCATCATAACTTGGCTCAAGTATCTCCAGACAGTAGTTGGTGTGTTCCTGTATCTAATTCAGGATCTGGAATGGAAGAAAACACCTGGACATGCATTCAGGTTAATTCTCGTGATAATGTGGTTAAATAATTAGTCAACACATCAGACTGTAACTGTTGTAGAAAGTAACAACCAAGTCTGGGAGCTGAACCAAACAAAATTTCATAAGGGGATAGGGCATGTTTCCCCTGGGGGTGTGTCTGACACTGAACAGGGCAATGGGCTAACTGTCTGGCCAACTCATGTTAGTCTCTTGGGCCATCTTTAACATCCTGTTTTTAGTGTCCCATTCATCCTTTCTACCTTCCCGCTACTTTGAGGGTGGTATGGGATGTGTAGTGCCAACTGAACCCCCAGTGCTGCCCAAATCTCTTTTGTAAGGGTTGTTGTTAGGGCTGGTCCCTGATCTCTCAATATCACCTCTGGGACCCCAAATCTACATACTATCTCACTCAGTAGTTTCTTAGCTGTGGTCCTGGCAGTCGTGACCACTTCCAGTAGGGCGTTTTCAAATCTGTCACTTCTTGGCACTTGAGAATGATCAATTTGCATCCTCTGGAATGGGGTATAGGGCTTTTGCCAGGTGCTTCTTCTGTGCTTTTTCTGTGCTTCTTCTGTGCATCCTGGGTTACATTTGGTGCAGATAATGCATGATCTGCAGAAGCTGTCGGTCAGTGGAGTAACTCTTGGTGCAACACTTGTTGATAAGAGAGTTCATAAAAGTCTTTGTCAAGTGGGCAGCTCCATGTGCCCATTGCACCACGGCTGGGTACATACTCCTGGGTAGACAAGGCTTCTTGTTGCACTCGAATAGTCCATTTCTGAGAGTTGCTCCTCTCCGTTTCCAGCTTTCCTTCTTATCCGGACTTGTTGTTTCCTGTAGTTCTTTTAGATAAACTCTGTCCTCTGGGAAAGTCTGTAAGGTAAGCACGGGGTGGTCTTCTACCACCCTGCTGTCCACTTCCCGTGGACCACCAGCTGTCTGTTTGGCAGCTGAATTGGCTAGATGATTGCCTTAAGCTTCCTTTGAGTTCATTTTGTCGTGTGCAGAATAGTCACTTGGGTTGGGAGAAGCAAGGCATCAATCAAGTTTTCACAGGTGTTCCTGCAGCCATCAGGAATCCTCTGTTCTAGATAACACCATAATCATGGGCAATGTTGAAAGCATATCTTGAGTCCATATGAATGTTGGCTCTTTTTCCCTCTGCCCATTTACGTGCTGTAGTAAGTGCTTACAGCTCTGCCTCCTGTGCAGACATCACCGGTGGTAAGGCTTCAGCTTGTAGAACAGTGTTTTCAGTGGTGACCGCGTGTCCTGTGTGGTCATGGGGTGACAAGTCAAGACTCTACTCCTCCTCCTTTCCCCCCTCGAGAAGTGGAAGAAGGGTGGTAGGGTTCAGTGTTTGACAACTTAATAGAGTAATGCTGTCCAGTAGGAGGGAACACAGGAGTCTCAAGTGTCTGGTAGTGGACAAGTGTTTCGGCTGGATCTTGGTAGAATATGGCAACAACGTCATGGGGAGCAAGCAGAACGAGGCAGTATCCGAGGACCAAGTTCAAAGTTTTGTCAAGCAAGGCTTGTGTAGCAAATCCAGCTCGCAGACACAATAGGCCTCCTCTTGCTACCGCATCCAGCCGACAGGAATAATGTCCTATGGGGCGTAGGCTGATGCCGTGTGATTGGGTGAGTACACCTGCAGCATGTCCCAGACGTTCGGATACAAAGAGCTTGAGCGTTTTGTCGTAGTCTGGGAGCCCTAGTGCCTGAGATGGCACACTTGAGGGCCTCAAACTTAGATATTTCTTCAGGAGACATCTGGAAGAGGTCTGATTGCAGAGCATCAGTAGGAAGGCTTCTGGAATCCATGCTCTGCACTAGGAAATTAGTCCAAGGAAAATGACAGGTGTTGAGCACCACTGCAATTTGGGCTTTGAGGCTCTGCAGCCCTGGTTGGCAAGATAGCACAACAGGCTTTCTGAGGTGACTTCAACAGGGGGTAAGTCAGCTGCACAAAGGAGAAGGTCATCAACATGTTGGAAGAGAATCACGTCCGGGTGTTCCTCTTGTCATGTGTCAAGGATGATAGCCATAGCTTTTGCAAACTGGCTTAGAAAGTTCTGTGCCCCTTGTGGCACAACTGTTTAGGTATGTTGCCGTTTCTTTCCGTGGATGAATGCAAAAAGGTACCAGCAGGAGGGGTGAGGGTGGACACTGAAGAAAACGTTTGTAAGGTCCACCTCTGTGAGGTATTTTGCAGTCAAAGGCATCCACAGTAGGTACCTGGTTCTCTTTTTAGGATTCTCTTCTTGGGGTTATTGTGGTTTCCGGGGCAATGAAGCGCCCTCTTTTAGCTTGACTGAAACTGGTGGCACCTTTAAGTGACCGTTGTCTTCCAGTCCTGTGGACGATAGGCACGCAGGGATTCTGTCAAGTACTTCCTGCAGTATTGAACTTGAAGTTTTTGCTTCAGTAAGTGTCATCAGGAAAGGCTGAGAACACAAAGCAGATGAGTCTTCTAAAGATAGGGGAGTATGTAACTTCACCCCCCCTTCAGGCGTGTCCTGATTGAGGCCTGTAGTCTGGACAACACATCAGCTCCTAGTAGATTCAAGGGACATGTAGAGAACACCACAAATCTGGCAAGCAAATCAGGAAGTGGACTGGAGCGGGGCACCCCATCCATTCCTACGCAGGAAACATCAATAGTGGAAAGGAAAGAATTATTAGGCAGGTTCACCGCCCTCAACACACTTTTTGGCTGCACCCCTGTCAATGAGGAAAGTGGTAGGTTTTTCGTCTGGGACATCTTGGGTAATATCTTGGATTGTGGTCTTCTGATCCGTCAACTTCTCCTTTGCCCAGTCATGGAGTTGTGCACAGAACTCCACGCCTGAGGTGTAGGAAGTGGCACTTGTCAGGCTGGCATCATTGAAGGCCATCTGCATGACTGGCCAAAAGACATATCCTGCTTTGATTTGGCATAGGCTGATCAAGTCTCTCCAGGCAGCTGAGTAAGTTTCTTGTATCTGCACTATCCTGTGGTAGAAGGGAATTGGCTGCTTCTCTGGGTCAGGCAGACTTGTCACTAAGGCCGCTGCTTGTGATAGAGTAAAAGCGACATACATCACTGGTGCCCCTTGTGGTAACCGAGACTGTTGCTGGGGCAGGGGCTGGCAAGGGGCACTGTTCTTTACGGTTGCCAGCATGTGTTTTAGATCCTCTCGGAACTAGAGTCTGGAGCCGGATTGGGGGTTAAATCAGTGGGTGGCCTTGCTGCCTGCTGTCGGGCTTCCCACTCAGATGCTTCTTCATCATTAACATATCCGGCCTGGGAATGTGATGCTCCCGTATTGGGGAAGACAGGTGTGTGGTATGAACCATCTTGGTTTAAAACAGGGAGGGCTGGGTACAGGCTGTTTAAGCTTACTGGGTGTACCAAGATGGCCGCCGGCAGGAAGTGCACTGGACCGGGTAGAAAGTGAAGGCATGGGTGCACTAAGATGGCCGCCGGGCTGAGTTGTCACAGTGGGTTGTGCTTGGGTGGTGAGAAAGGAGTGGTTGTTAGACGGAGGGCAGTGCTGTCCCTCCCCTCCTTTGTTTCAAGTTTCAACATATCATCAGCTCTGTGATACACATACATAATACAATCGCCATCTTTCTTAACTTCCTTTATCCAATTTTCTTTATCACACAGGATTTTTCTCCCTGTTTTCTTCAGCAACATAACTTTCGCCACTTCTTTCAACTTTGTTAACTATTTCAACATCTTCTTTGCAATATCACTTTCTTTTCTCTCGTACAACCAAGGGGTTAATATTTTTCTCAGCGTTCTTATCAGCAAATTCCTTCGGTGGGGGCTCATAAGACTAATGTACGGTTAATCTCAGAACAAGAACAAACACATCAGGGGTAGTGAGGAGCAACGGCCGGCGACCCAACAGATCCCCCGGGCAGCCCCCCCTCCGACCTTAACCAGTCCCCACCTCCTCTCGTGTATATAGCAAACAGTAAACCACAAATACACTCACGACAGGACATTACACCTGCCACTCTTCGAACTGCAAAATTTCAGCAGGCTAAGATAACCTCAGGGGCAGACATCACCCCCTTCACAATCCAGTTATAGGCCGTCATTCATTACAGTTACCTCCCAGAGGCCGACAGCACATCTGGGGATGACACATCTGTAATGCTTTCAGACTGCAACGCCAGCAGCTGAGATTTCCTTTTAAAGATCCGACAAATCCTTGAGTAACCCGTCCTATAACCGACTGCCACAATCGCACATGTAGCACTTTTAGACTGCTGAGTTTCGTAGCCCAAAGAATGGCAGACAGTGAACAAAAAATACAGTCAGCAGAAACCCAGTGGCAGGTTCGTTAAAACGAGGTTAGGCGAGGAAATACCTGCCTCTAAGACAGTCTCAGCATACCGACAGAATCCAGCCGTCAACCGAAAGATAAGAGAGTCGTACAGTGGTAAGAATATAAATCAAACTTACCGTACTGTTAGGGCTGCGCAAACCCCACTCTCATCAATCGATTAACGCCCGAATGCTTGTCGCGGTATAACTTCGACTGTAGCCTGAGGTCCCGGGTTTCGGCACCATCTGTTATGGAAATGATTAAGAGCTCCAATCGAGCCCAAGGTTATCTGCTGCTGTCTCTAATTTGAAAAGTGTTGATATGCATGCATATAAAAGTAAACACTCTGAGACACGCTCAGCAGCATTACTTGTTACACTTCTAATTTATTCAAGGCGGTGTTAATGTTTTATACACACAAATACGTCATTGCTATGTTAGTCTAATAGGTACATCTCATTGGTTAAGATAGTAAAGAAGATGGAGAATTTTCATAACGAGGTTTGGCTCTCTTTGGTTTTATCTTCAGTTCCGCGTTCTTCTGATGTGTGGGATGTAGGGGGTACCCGCCATCTTGAGAAAATATAGGAACAGAGCAAACCCGTATACTTATATAATGAGTAAGGAGAAAAATATGTATGCACATAAGAAAATAGACATTTTCAGATTACTATTATTATTATCTACATCACATTCCTTCACAGTACCATGTGATCAGGTGACACCTTAACCACTTCAGCCCGGACCATTTGGCTGCCTAAAGACCAGAGGACTTTTTACAAATTGGCACTGCGCTGCTTTAACTGATGATTGCGTGGTCATGCAATGCTGTACCCAAACGAAATTTGCGTCCTTTTCTTCCCACAAATAGAGCTTTCTTTTGATGGTATTTGATCACCTCTGCCGTTTTTATTTTTTGCGCTATAAATGGAAAAAGAGAGCGCGAGAGCAGGGGGGGACAGGGGTGCTTTTTTTTTTCTTTATTATTTTTTTGCTTTTTTATCTTATTTTTAAACTGTTTCTTTCATTTTTTTTTTTTAAATCATTTTTATTGTTATCTCAGGGAATGTAAATATCCCCTATGATAGCAATAGGTAGTGACAGGTACTCTTTTTTGAAAAAATTGGGGTCTATTAGACCCTAGATCTCTCCTCTGCCCTCAAAGCATCTGACCACACCAAGATCGGTGTGATAAAATGCTTTCCCAATTTCCCAATGGCGCTGTTTACATCCGGCGAAATCTAAGTCATAAAATGCTCGTAGCTTCCGGTTTCTTAGGCCATAGAGATGTTTGGAGCCACTCTGGTCTCTGATCAGCTCTATGGACAGCTGGCTGAATCACCGGCTACATTCTCAGGTTCCCTGTTGAGACAGGAGAGCCAGAGAAAAACACGGAAGACGGTGGGGGGGATTCCCTCCCACTGCTTGTAAAAGCAGTCTAGTGGCTAATTAGCTGCTAGGATTGCTTATACATGAAAGCCGACCGCTGGCTGAAAAGAATGATACCATGGATACCTAAACCTGCAGGCATCATTCTGGTATAACCACTCAAAGTCGTGAATGGCGTACCTGAAGACAAAAAAATGGTTAACAATAAAGCACAGTAAACGGTAAAGTATAAAAAATTGCATACCTGAAAAGCAAACATGATAAAACATAATAACAATAAAACATTGCAGAATAGAATACAGTAAAAAAGAGCAGAACAATAGAGAGAATAGAGAGAGAGAGAACAATAAAACGACAACTATTTTTTTTTTTTTTATATTTTTGTTAGTGTTTTTTTTTACACTTTTTTTTGTAACTGTAACTTTTATAACTGTAACCGGTTCCAGGTTCGGGTCTCTCAAAATGCGATGGCATCTTGGGAGACCCTGTGAAAGTGTGCCTAGTCTGTGCAATGCTGTACCCTACGCTAATACTCAACTAGTGAATGGTAGCGTTCAAAACATTCACCAATGCAAAGACCAGGATTATCAGGACAGGAGGGACAATAATAGCGGGTGTCACGCCTATATCCGCGCTTGCTGCAGACACAACATCTTTTTTGGGGGGGTTCGTTGGGTAGGGGTACTCGGGAGGACATAAAAATGCCTCTCATGCAGCCGACTGCATTTGGTTGGGGATGTGAATGGGGGAAGTACGGGCGCTGCAGAAGCGGTGGGTTCCCAATTAGGATTGGCGAATGCAGCAGGAAGGGCACTATGGGCATGACGGGCCTGTGTTTGTCTTTTTCTTGGTGGCAGCGGGACACTACTTGTGCTTGCCACCTCACCAGCTTGAACTGCACTTATGGGACTCGCCACGTCACCAAGTGTTACTGCAGTGCTGGTTTGACTACGACCGGGGTGTACTAGGCCGCTGGTGCTTGCCAGTTCACCAAAACGCTACCAAAAAAACTGTTAGCGATCGCAGGGATCAGGCCTGACTCTGCGAACGCTACAGTTATGCGTTTAGTGTTTTGTAAGTGACAGTGATCGATCGATACTGTACTTGGGTGGGCTGGGCTGGGCCGGGCGGAGGGGCAAAACGCAGGTGCTAGCAGGTATCTGGGCTGATCCCGCTAACACTGCGTTTTTGGGAACCCTAAACTGCTGGGGACGCCAGTATAGATCTGATCGGATCAGATATTGATCCGTTCAGATACTATACCACTAAGGGAGGTGTACAGTGCGTGCGTGGGTGTTAGCGCTACTGGCGCTAACCTGATGCTGCTTGGGGCTGGTGCTTGCCAGTTCACCAAAACGCTACCAAAAAAACTGTTAGCAATCGCAGGGATCAGGCCCGACTCTGCGAACGCTGCAGTTATGCGTTTAGTGTTTTGTAAGTGACAGTGATCGATCGATACTGCACTTGGGTGGGCTGGGCTGGGCCGGGCGGAGGGCCAAACGCAGGTGCTAGCAGGTATCTGGGCTGATCCCGCTAACACTGCGTTTTTGGGAACCCTAAACTGCTGGGGACACTAGTATAGATCTGATCGGATCAGATATTGATCCGTTCAGATTCTATACCACTAAGGGAGGCGCATGCTGCGTGCGTGGGTGTTAGCGGTACTGGCGCTAATTTGACGCTGCCTGGGGCGACGCATATCACCGCCGGGCGATCAGGGGGCTAAACCTTTATTCGGTAATAAACGGCGGGTGCCCTGACACTATAAAAAATAAACGAACTAACCAGCGTCACCCGTAATGGTTATACGGTGATCAGTGGTGAAGGGGTTAACTAGGGGGCAATCAAGGGGTTAAAACCTTTATTCGGTAGTATATGGGGGTCCCTGTCGCTATAAAACGCTGACGGCGAACCTAAATATTTACCTCACTAACTAGCGTCAGCAGCGACACTAATACAGCGATCAGAAAAAGGATCGCTTAGTGACACTGGCGACGGGGGGGTGATCAAGGGGTTAAAAATTTATTAGGGGGGGTTAGGGGAGTACCCTAGACCTGAAGGGGGGTAACCCTAACTGCCCTAACACAGTAACTGTCACAAACTCACACCATGCAGTAATCAGAAAAAAAAACAAAAAAAAAACAGCTTGGTGTCAGTGTGACAGGGGGGGAGATCGGGTGCAAAGTATGCCTGGCATGTTCTACTGTGTGTGTGTTTTATACTCACTCAGGTGTCTTCTCTCCTCGGCGCCGGAACGGAAACTGCCGAGCCGAGGAGAGATGACATCACATCCTCTGCCTGTGTGTACTACACACAGGCAGGGGAGGATTCTCATTGGCTGGGAGCGATCACGAGGGGGGGGCCACGATCGGATGGCCTCCCCCTCATCACTAAACGCTCCCAGACCAACGGCGACCGCCTCAGGCACCGGGGGGGTCCGATCGGACCCCCCGCCCGCGGGAAGGCAATCACGTACCAGGTACGTGATTTTGCCTGCCCGTGCCATTCTGCTGACGTATATCAGTGTGAGGCGGTCGTCAAGTGGTTAAACTCCGTCTTTGAGTAGAAGAATCAAAATTTTTGAATCTAACAAGAAATAACAGTAAGAGGCACATGAAGAAATATAGAAATAATCTTTTAGGAAAAACAGGAATAATGTCTCTAGTGAGAGAATTTGTAGTGAGTGAGAGGGGGGCCAATCATGTCGGCATAGGGGGGACGTCACCTCCAATGTCATGAACATGTATAACTGTGCGACTTCTATCCAGTATACTCGAGTGTAAAGACGCTGTCGGTGTGTCTGTTATTTACAACTGTGAAAAGAAAGCCGGTAAATCTAAAAGTGGCCGAGACATCAAGTGGAGATGAAGAACAACCAGGTTCAGAGCAAATTTACATCAATGATATGATTGTTTTCTAATACGTGGTGAATAATATATATTACTACCACTATACCAGAGATTGAAGTGTATTATTGTGATATTGTCTATTATGCCCAACAGGTATATTGTTCCACTGATGTCCAGGCCATGTTAATGACCAGCATATATGAGCGGGTCAACAAAGAAAACCTTTGACTTTTTTTTTATGTCTAGGAGTTGGATCTAGATGTTTCTAGAATAATTAAAAAAAAGAGAGGAATGTGTCTACTGAAGTAAACCGTGTTGATGTATAAGAACATGTCTAATGAGAGTTGTGAGAAGCATCCGTAAAAGAAAGCAACAAGTGTCCATAGCTTGAGTCTTTTCCCTGAGATACGCCTTACCATTATAGGACACAAGATGGCAGTGTTGAGTCTTTTCCTTGAGATACGCCTTACCATTATAGGACACAAGATGGCAGTGTTGTGATAGAATAGAAGATATAAAATACTGTTCTGAGTCTATTAAAGCCGAGTTCCAGTCATATTTTTTTTACATTAATCAGCAGCATTAAATCTAAATAACAACCTTTGGAAAAAAATACTCACCTTTTCAGGTCTGTTGCTAGGGGGTCCCTCGTAATCTGCCTCTTCCTCTCCAAGGCGCCTGACGTCATTTCCCTCGCCGCCCGCGCTCGCTAGTGCTCCTGGGAGATGTCTGTCATCATTTCCCAGGAGTCACTGGGCAGCGCCGAGGGCTTCGTTGGTAATGGCAATGTCAGAAGTGTGCGGCGCATGCGCGAGAACAGGCGGTGCATGCCGGTCGCTCAGCTGCGCCAGAGCCCGGAAGATAGTGCTTGTGGGCTTCACATGTCCACAAGCACTATGGAACCCGTCACAAAACAGGAATATAAGATATATTCCTCTCTAAAATCGGCAATCAATCGCCGATTAATAACACACATGTCGGTGCTTTAAATAAGCATTATAAACCAAATATATGGATATTAATAAAAAATAAAAAAAATAATAGTGGGAACTCCACTTTAAGGATCTGTGGACAGAAAAATAATTAAGGCTTGTTGTACCAAGTTAGGACAGTAGATGTCAGTGTGGTTCCATTATTCGGATGAGTTTAGTCAGTTTATCTGAATACGCTTGCTTCACACTGAATTGGATTGTATTGGATTGGATTAATATTACAATTACCGTATATACTCGAGTATAAGTCGTTCCGGCCCTAATTTACCACAAAAAAAATGAGAAAAACTTATTGACCCGAGTATAAGACGAGGGTGAGAAATGCACAGCTACTGTAAGTGGAAAAGAGGGTCAACAATGCCCATTTGCAGCATCGCTGTGCCCATTTGCATGCCTCACTGTGCCTATTTGCAGCCATAGGTCCCCCGAACTTCAAACTCTGTAGTTAAGGGTTCCTAGATGCCCCCTAGCTGCAGCCAAAATTTGGGGTCTCTGAACCCAAAGGGTCCCGAAATGACATTGCTGCAGATAGACACAGTTGACCAAATTTGGGGCCCCGTATCTCGGGGCCACTTAGTGCTAAGAACCCCAAATTTGGTGTGCAAACCCAGTGGAACTAGCACCATAAAATTTCCAAAGCCAGGGTTTCTTGCACCAAGTGGCCCCGAGATACAGGGCCCCAAAAATCAGTTCAGAAAATGTCAAGCACTTTTCTGCAGCAGAGAATGACATTTTACAAACCAGGTGGGGGCCCCGTATCTCAGGGCCACTTGGTGCTAGGAACCCCAGCTTTGGATATGTTATGGTACCATGTCCTCTGGATTTGCATACCAAATTTGGGGTTTCTAGCACCAAGTGGCCCTGAGATACGGGGCCCCAAAGTCGGTTTGGAAAATGAAAATTTTTGCTGCAGAAAAGTGCTTGACTCCAGTATAAGTCGAGGGGGGCACTTTCAGCACAAAAAAATGTGCTGAAAAATTTGACTTATACTCGAGTATATACGGTAGTAATAGACTGATGCATTTGTATATCTGTATGTAACCGTGAGGTCTCATCAATTAGTTAGGGTGAGATCGCATATACCTGTTAGGTAAAATACTATATACAAAAACGAAGAAAAATAGAAATAAAAATAACGAGAAGAAAAATAAAATAAATAATATGAAAACTGCAAAAATTAACAATTATATACAGCAAAAAATGGTCTTCTTGTTAACCTTTATAGGAGAAAAATTGAAGATCTTCCTAGTTCCATTGACCGGGTTCATGTCTGTATCTGGGTCTATCACCTCGTGATGCCGGGGAATTCCAGATCGGATCTGGACGAGGTGTAGATGGAGAACGTAGGGGGTTGCTGGGTTCTAGAAGGCCTCATTTTGTCAGGATGTCTTGACCTTTCGGTGATAGTGATGGCGATGTAGGTGGTATCGTTATGAGGAATAAAACCCCTTCCCGCCGACCGTACGCATATATGCGTACTCGGCTTTCCGGGGTTATTCCGGGATGATGCCCGCAGCTGCAGGCATCATCCCGGTACCGTTGTTTACAGCGGGCGATCGGCTACCCGAGTATAACAACCGATGCGGCTAAAAGCCGCTCGGCTGTTATACCGGAGGAGCGGGAGGGGACATCCCCCCCTCCCGCCGCCTCCCGCCGCTGTTACCGGGCCTCCCGTGCGATCGGGAGGCCCGGTGTCCGTTCGGCTGCCTTCGGCGGCTGGGGGCGGACTGGAACGAAGCTGCGAGTGGCTTCGTTCCAGCCTTCTTGTTGTAAACGCGGAAGCGACGTCATGACGTCACTTCCCGTTTACTCGGCTGCCCATGGCGCCGAATTTAAAAAAGTACACAGTATTCAGAATCGCCATTTTCGGCGATCTGAATACTTTGAAGTGTAAAGGAGGGATGGGGGGTCTTTTAGACCCCCCATCCCTCCATAAAGAGTACCTGTCACCACATATTACTGTCACAAGGGATGTTTACATTGCTTGTGACAGCAATAAAAATAAAAAAAAAAAAAAATTTAAACACAATTTACAAAGTACAATAATAAATAAAATAAAAAAAAAAAAAAAAAAAAAATTTTTTAAAGTGCCCCTGTCCCCGCGAGCTCGCGCAGCGAAGAAAACGCATACGGAAGTCGCGCCCGCATATGTAAACGGTGTTCAAACCACACATGTGAGGTATCGCCGCGATCGCCAGAGCGAGAGCAATAATTCTAGCCCAGGACCTCCTCTGTAGCTCAAACCTGGTAACCGTAAAAAATTTTTACAGCGTCGCCTATGGAAATTCAAAGGTACCGTAGTTCGTCGCCATTCCACGAGTGCGTGCAATTATAAAGGGTGACATGTTTGGTATCTATTTACTCGGCGTAACATCATCTTTCACATTATACAAAAAAATTGGGGTAACTTTACTGTTTGGATTTTTTAAAATTCATGAAAATGTCACTTTTCCAAAAATTTGCGTTTAAAACACCGCTGCACAAATACCGTGTGATAAAAAATATTGCAACAATCGCCATTTTATTCTCTAGATTCTCTGCTAAAAAAATATATATAATGTTTGGGGGTTCTAAGTAATTTTCTAGCAAAAAATACAGATTTTAACTTGTAAACACCAAATTTCAAAAATAGGCTTAGTCATGAAAGGGTTAACTTGAAAGGGAAACCCCGTCTATACCGGATCCTTGCTGTGGAAAGTACTGAGATGATTTCTTTCATTTTTCTGCGTCTGTCAAGCGTTGCCTGCGAGATGTCTGGATAGATCTGCAGCTGAACTCCATCCAGAATGATATTTCTGATGCCCCGTGCAGCACGCATTATTTCTTCCTTGATTAGGAAATCCTTCATACATAGTACAATGTCCCTGGGGGGGTTTATCCGGTGGGGGGTTGGCTCTTAGTACACGATGATTACGATCGAATATGAAGGATCTGGGGTCCTGCTCTGGCAACAGAAACTGGAATAAATTTGTAGAGTATGCGATTAAATCTGTGACAGATTCTGGGGCTCCTCTTATTCTAAGATTACTTCTTCTGTTTCTATTGTCTAAATCCTCCACCTGCGCTTGCAACTGTGTAAAAGCTGATGAAAGTGTTTCATGTTCTCTTGAGAGATTATTAACCACTTATGGACCACCTGCAGCAGTTTTACGTCAGCTGTTTGAAGGAGGATATCATTGTTATGGCAGCAGCTAGCTGCTATAACCCCAGTATCTCCTTCTTCAGCGGACGGTCCACTACAAGATAAAAGTGGTCTCTGCGGCGGTATCGACTCGTATCGGCGGCGGGAGAAGGGGCCCCCCCTCCCGCCACAATCTGGTGCCCTCCACCGCTTACGGCAACAGCAGAGGCGATCGCGTCCAGTCACTAGCTGGGTATGGAGACAAGTGATGGGAAGATGGCCCCCACCCGTCTCCATACAATTGCTGGGCGGAAGCAACATCAAAACATCACTTCCGCCCATAGCTCTTAAAGAGACATTTTTTTTTTTTTTTTTTTTTTTAAACGACAATTTTTTTTATTGCATTTTAGTGTAAATATGAGATCTGAGGTCTTTTTGACCCCAGATCTCATATTTAAGAGGACCTGTCATGCTTTTTTCTACTACAAGGGGTGTTTACATTCCTTGTAATAGGAATAAATGTGACATAAAAAAAAAAAAAAAACAGTAGAAATAAAAAAAAAAAAGGTAAAATAAATAAGAAAATTTTTTTTTTTTAAACGCGCCCCGTCCCAACGAACTCACATGCAAAAGCGAACGCATACGTGAGTAGCGCCCGCATATAAAAATGGTGTTCAAACCACACATGTGAGGTATCACCGTGATCGGTGGAGTGAGTGCAATAATTCTAGCTCTAGACCTTCTCTGTAACTTAAAACATGCAACCTGTAGAATTTTTTAAAGGTCACCTATGGAAATTTTTAAGAGTAAAATTTTGTCGCCATTCCACGAGTGGGCGCAATTTTGAAGCGTGACATGTTGGGTATCAATTTACTCAGCGTAACATTATCTTTCCCAATATAAAAAAAATTGGGCTAACTTTACTGTTGTCTAATCTTTTAATTCACAAAAGTGTATTTTTTCCAAAAAAAGTGTAAGACCGCTGCACAAATACGGTGTAACAGAAAGTATTACAACGACCGCCATTTTATTCTCTATGGTGTTAGAAAAAAAATGTATAATGTTTGGGGGTTCTAAGTAATTTTCTAGCAAAAAAAATGTTTTTAACTTGTAAACAACAAATCTCAGAAAGAGGGTCGGTCCTTAAGTGATTAAAAGCAATTGATAATTCATCGTGCTTATTTTCCAGCAGGTCAGTGCTTGTACCTATTACTGTGATTTCTTGGGATAAGGTACATGTGGATTTTGCATCTCTGTCTGGAATTTTGTGAGCAGTTTAGTGTATAAAGATTCTAAACTGTTGTCCAAATCTGTTTTGGATAGGGGTATGTACCTATTGGCCATTTGCATTTTTAATACAACCGATGGGTGTGGATGGGATGCTACCTTTCGCCAACCATGTCAGCAGTCTACCATTCTTCCCCCCCAAATTCAAAAACCTTTTGGGCCGAATATAATAGGGCTTTATCAATCTGGGCTACTCTATTGGTAGACAACTCCCATAATGCCTGTTGCCAGTCTACAGTAGTCGCTCTCTCCTCCAGCTCCACCAGGGAACGGGCAGCCTCCTTCTTGATACGTGAGATTTTGGAAATGTATTCCCCCTAGCCCAGGATTTAAAGGAGTCCCATAGCACAGGTGGAGAGGCAGAGTCCTGGTTGTCTGTCCATTAGTTGCAAATAGAAGCAGTTAGTGGCTCCTGTAGGCATTTATCATTCACCCAAAATCTGGATAGCCTCCAAATGCGAGATTCAGGGGGGGTGGACAGAGCAAGGGAGAGACATAAGGGGGCATGATCAGAGATATCCAGATCTATTCTAGACAGGGTCTTGTACGTGGCAGAGTGACAAGTGAATTATCTCAAATTCGGATGCATGTGTCTCCAAACATCCATGAGGGCAAAGGTGGCAGCCCACTGCCAGAGGTCAGGAGAGTCACGAGCCGAAGTATGCAAATCTATCCATAGCAGAGGAAGGGACCATACTGAAATCCCCCATAGGATAGACCGCATTAATATCAATCTGTATCACAATTTGCATAATAAGCTGTAGAACCTAGACTGAGGCTAGGGGTGGAACATAGATCCCCACCAACACCACAGATGAATGTTCAATCCTGCACCCTGCCTATCAACCCCAAGAACAGTCTCAGCCCCTCTGGCACAACGGTATAATGATATTAGTATGGGACCCAGCAGTGGAGAGAAACACAGCAAGTATACAGTATATTTACTGTAACCTTGGAACCTGTCACTGCACCAGCTGCAAAAAAGATAAATACTCACACAGGATATCAATTAACCATTTGAAACGTTTACTGGGATGAAAGTTCAACACAGTGAACAGTGTGATAACTCAGAGACACACACACACCAATTCCACAGCACAATGCTATATATTTATCCTGTACTCAAGGGCTCCCCCTAGGTGATAATGCAATGTTCCAAATGCAAAGTAAACGGTGATAAAAGTTCCTCGCACAGTAACAGTGCACTCTACTGATCTGGGCAAGTGCCCGCTCACCACAGAAGGCCCAAGTACTGTAAGACTCCTTCCACACTTCTTTCCTGATATCTCAATCTGATCCGAAGTTGGCGCCATCACACCGCACCGCTCCTTTTGATGACTGATGACTATGTCGGAGCTGGGCTCCGACATAGTCATCCCTTCCTTCTCTGGGCTGGCCGCTCAGCTGTCGGCTAATTGCCAGCTCCCACCTCTCCACAGTGACTCAGCTGTTGATGATCTGCTCGTCAGTCCTGCCTACTTAAAGCCCTCCAGCTCACTTCTTCTATGCCTGCACCTTTGGTCACATCTCAGAGACTTTCTCCTGCGTTCCTGTTGAAAACTTGTATACGGTTATTCCTGCGCTATCATATGTATTGCAATGGAGCTAATGAAAAAGCTGCCTACACCGGATAGGGTACACCCTGCCCCTAATCATCCAATAAAACAAAAAATAAAGTGTGGTGCTGCGCTAATCCAACAGGGAAATATTGCAAAGTAAAATAAAGTGACAGTGCTATTGATAAACACACTAATCAAAAACACAAGATGATGCAAGTGAAATAAAGTGACAGTGCTAATAATATCACATAGCAATAAGTGACTGTAACATAACAAACATAACACACATGTGACCAAAGCATGTGAAATGTATATGGGTACAACTTACAGACCCAATCGGTGAAAATAATGTAAAAAAATATATATAAAATTATAGCTTAAATAAGGTGCAAATGTACAATCTAAATGTCATACTGTGCATGCTATACACACAGCAAGCAAACACTACACAAAGTGACTCGTGCAACAGAACCAAAATCCTTGTGACTAAAAGTACAAAAATGTCCAAATAAAGTGAACATATAACAGTCCTCTTTAAAAAATGGGGTGGCTGGAACCAATCTATAGTGATACTTCCTCTTTGTGCAACAAACCACACACTTATAAGTAGTGGCCCCTTACCTTCAGGTAATGGGGTAACAGCATAAGACCAGTATTAGCAGTAAGCCTTTTATCCTTATGCAGGAACTTGGTCCTTCCAGATAGCGGGGTATCAGCGTACGACCAGTATTAGGGAGTAGCAACCTTTTATCTTATAAACGACATGCTCATGCAGAAGCTCAGTTCTCCATGGATATAAGGGGGGTAACCAATGAAAGAAAAGGAAGGTCCCAAATAGTGTAATATTGTCGGCTGAGAACTTGTTTTTTATGAATATAATAAAGTACTCACATAACAGTAAATAAACAGGTGCCTTATCTCTGACGAGCGGCGAGCTCGTAATCTCCAGCTAGTCCCGGGACAGGCACTCTATGCTAGCTGGAGATTACGAGCGGAACGCCAAGGACCATTTAACAGCGGAATTCAGGCCCCGGACATTCTAGGAAATCGCAATGAATTGAGACATCGGGAGTGTGGAGAGATACATTGGAGATAAACACCTGCTCACAGGGGCAGCAGCCCAGCTCCTGAGTTATATAAGACAATTATATAGCACACATTACATAGTATTGCTTACCCAAAGCACAGTAGCATTCTAATGTCAAGATCATACATACAGAGAAAAAATGAAGCACTTTGAAAAACAAAAAAAAAAAACCCATAACAAAACATCCCAAACCTCCCCCTCCCCGCATGTACCCTTAAACATGTTACACCCCATGATAGGAGGCGTGGACCAGTGGGTGTAGTCTCGTAGTGTCTCGTAGTGGAGTCTGTCAGCTTGGAGGAAATGGAATCTCCACTGTAGAAGAATTACAACAGTAATAGAATAAAATCGAGAGCTTCTCCTGCATGAGAAGGAAAAGAAAAAAGAAAAGAAAATGGGCAAGAAAAAATTGAAAAAACGTAATTTGTTGATGGGAAAGGATGATCCAGGACATTAAATCAGAGTTGCACCCAAAAGTGGAACTTCCACTCATTTGTCTCCTCTCCCCCTCCGGTGCCACACTTCGCACCTTTTGGGGGGGGGGGGGGACAGGATACCTGTCTTTGACAGGTATCCTGTTCCCACTTCCAGGAGTCTGGGCCGTGGCCCGTGACATCACCGTGGGGCTCCCTCATCCTCCCTCCTTCTCTCCGTGTCACCGGGCCAGTAGAAGAGAGGAGCGGGGCCTCGCACATGCGCAGTAGGGTTCCCGGCGTGAAGCCGTAAGGCTACACTGCTGGGTACCCTTACCTGCAATGGTGGCGGCAGCACCCGACAGCTGATGAAAACACCAGCTGCGGTGCCGACATCGCTGGACTCCAGGACAGGTAAGTGTCCTATTGTTAAAAGCCAGCAGCTGCATAGTTGCCAACATTGCAAAAAAAAATATGTGGGACACTTTTTTGGCTGTAGGCGGAGCCGTACAATAATTAGGGGGCAGGGCATTGGTTTGTAGGCGCGGCTTAGGGAAAAAATTACAAGTGCTACGCGGCGAAAAATAGGCGTGGCTTACGTGGAAAGTGGGCGTGGCTTAAATGGGCGTGGCTCAAGAGGGTGTGGTTAGAGTCTGAGATGAATGAGGGATGGAGAGAGAAAGGGGGAGAAGGGGAGAGGGGAATGACGGGACAGCAGCCCCAGGTCCTACACAATAGAAATATGTGTATTCTAGAAAGTTTAACAATCAGCAGATAAAGATACTCCAAACGCCTGGTGTTAACGCTTCAATCATCCCGGCACCATGGTTGTTATGGTGTCAGGATGATTGAAGCGCATTATTTCTATTATTACATTGTAATATAAAATTAAATCATTCAACTCACCATAATGCCGAATCAGTGGGATCCCTGATCGTGTCACTAGCCACGTCGCCTGTCACCAGCAGGTCTGTCCTTGCATCAGGTGCCACCAGCAGAGTCTGTCCTTGCATCAGGTGCCCCCGGCAGAGTCTGTCCTTGCATCAGGTGCCCCCGGCAGAGTCTGTCCTTGCATCAGGTGCCCCCGGCAGAGTCTGTCCTTGCATCAGGTGCCCCCGGCAGAGTCTGTCCTTGCATCAGGTGCCCCCGGCAGAGTCTGTCCTTGCATCAGATGCCACCAGCAGAGTCTGTCCTTGCATCAGGTGCCCCCAGCAGAGTCTGTCCTTGCATCAGGTGCCCCCAGCAGAGTCTGTCCTTGCATCAGGTGCCCCGGCAGAGTCTGTCCTTGCATCAGATGCCACCAGCAGAGTCTGTCCTTGCATCAGGTGCCCCCAGCAGAGTCTGTCCTTGCATCAGGTGCCCCCGGCAGAGTCTGCCATTGCATCAGGTGCCCCCGGCAGAGTCTGTCCTTGCATCAGGTGCCCCCGGCAGAGTCTGTATAGACCCCCTTAGTGCAGACCCCCTCCATCAGTGCAGATCCCCTCCATCAGTGCAGACCCCCTAAATCAGTGCAGACCCCCCTCTATTAGTGCAGACCCCCCTCTATTAGTGCAGACCCCCTTCTATTTGTGCAGACTCCCCCTTAGTGCACCCCCCCTCTATTAGTGCAGCCCCCCTCAATTAGTGCAGCCTCCCCCCCTCAGTGCAGCCCCCCCTTTTAGTGCAGACCCCCCTCAATGGAACCCCCCCGCTCAGTGCAGAAGCGGCCGGTGTTCTTGCCCTCGGCAAGTAAGGACCCCTGTACTGCGCAGGCGCAGCGCTTGCGCAGTACGGGGCTGGGGAACTTTCGGCAAGACACGGCGATGGCGGCGCCATTGATTTCTGCTTCAGTGGAGAGGGGAGGGGCCGTGCAGCTAAAGAAGCCGCTTCATTGGCTGCACGGATTGAGCCCCCTTCCTCTCTCCACTTATTCACTGTCACTAGGGGGAAGATTGAGCGGCGGCGCCGGCCGCCATTTTCCTGGAGCCAGCTGCTCCAAAAACAAAAAAAAAACATTCCCGATTTTCCTTCTGGAAAATCCCGATTCGGGACAGCCTCCAATCGGGACGAGGGTCCCAAAATTGGGATTGTCCCAGGAAAATCTGGACTGTTGGCAACTATGCAGCTGCAGTATGTGTGGCTGCTGGCTTTTATTTATTTATTTTTTTTGGGCGGAACACCACTTTAAGGTAACTGCTGAGGAACAGGACGTGTTGACGTGCAGCCAAGGTAAGTGTCCCAGCAGAACAGTGATTGTGAGAAAAGAGTACCCTGGGATCTTGTAAACAAAAGGACCCTGTAATTCCCTTAACAGAGCTTGTCAAGCTGCAACCATAGGTTTTGAATGTACAGAAAATTCCTCATCCCTTTTCCATTGTTAAAGGAGACTTCAGCATATTTTCCCATAGGAGGTTGCCAATGGCAACAGGTGACAATACAGCATATGGAATACAGCAGGATCTTCCACAGTTCAAGGATAGATACAAGGTTAACCTGAACAACACCTGGGTTTACCAGGGGCACAGTTCTTTAATGTGTTACTTGAGAGGAACACAGTAGGAACAACAGGTGCAAAATAACAACTTGGTGGTGCACATAGGCAACGGTTTTAGCCGGTAACAACCCTTCACAGAAAATCAACAGTCCAGAGCAGTCACCCTCAAAGCCTACAGACTCCTGCAGGGTGTTGGGAAAAGGATGTAGAGCTCACCTCTCCACGGTGCGGTGGCCAAGATTCCAGCCAGGAGGATGCATCTCTGGGTGATGTAAAGAACCTGGTAGTTTCGCCATCTTGGACCCACAGCTGGGCCAGAAAGAGGACACTGTAGCGAATACCCCGGGTACACATGGCAGCTTTAACCTGGTCAAAGGATCACCTCAGCTTCTATCTCTCCACCGAATAATCTGGGAAGATTAAAAGTTTAGTGTTCTGGTAGTCGAGATCCCTCTGTACCCTGGCAGCTCAGAGCACCTCATCCCTGTCTCTAAAGTTGGGGAGTTTCAGGATAAGGGTGCGTGGCCGTGACCCCAGGGGCCCAGGTTTGGGGAAATACGGTGGGCTCTCTCCAAAGCATAGAAGGGTGAGAACTGGACCGCAGGCAGGAGAGTACGCAGCAGCTTCTCCATGAACTCTGTCGGGTGGGGACACTCCCCTTCTGCAAGACCCACTATGCAGAGATTGTTCCTCCGGTTGCGATTTTCTGCATCTTCAGCCTTGTATTCCAGGGCACGAATTTTGGTTTGCAGGGAGCGGAGATCATTGGAATGGTCTGCAACAGTGTCCTGCACATGCCCCAGACTTTGCTCAGCAAAGGACAGCCTGGATCTCACTTTGTCCATGTCCTGCCTGTATAGTCCCACATCCAGCTGCACAGCATACACTTTGGATGTTAGAGTAGTGGTAGAAGCCTGACTGGTGGCTATGGCCGCCAGGACTTCAGCCAGGCCTGGCTGTGTAGAAGAGGTTTGTCCCCCCTGCTCAGTCTAGGATTTCATGCTGGCAAAGGAGCGTGCAGATGCCTCCACACGGTCCCCGCAGGCCAGGAATGATTTCTTATGTATAGGGGAAAATGGAGCCTCTTTCCACATACTCTAGTTGCCCCAGAGGATCAGCGTCGCATGAGGGTGTCAGCAAGCTATCAGTGGGCGATATTGGAGCCGGATGGCAGGAGATTGGCCCTGTTTAACAGCAGAGCTCCAGCACAGATATCCACTCAGTGTGCCATCTTGGCCACGTCCCCATGGTTATTGTTTTTGTAGTTATTATATTTTTTTGTCTTCGAATGGCTGAGATTGTTATTTGTTGTATTGTAACCAGAGATATGTGGGCCCCGTGCACTGTGTTTTTGTTTTAACTCTTGGCCAATGAGGTGCCAACTGGCCCAACTGGTTCTCCTTTCCTGTCGATGTGGGGGTGGAGCCTGGACTGGTTTTTACTCCAGCGAGTCTGTGGTCCCTTATGCAGGACACTGCAGACACCTTGCAGTCTATCTGCCGTCTACTAGGTGTCACTGGGTTGACATCATGTGACAACAATATCCTGTATTGTCCAGGGTGCCCAATGGATTGGACTCTCTACCATGGCAACCTTCGTTAGACACTACTCATGTGCTGTTTTCGGCGCATGTGCAGTATGGGATCGGGCCCGGTGATGTCACTGGCGGCCGGGCAAGAGCCAGAGCTATATATAGGGGGATGGGCTTCCCTAAAATTGTCACTGACCCTCTGGCAGTGATATGTGATCTGTTGGACCTGTTGGTAAGATTAGAAACTTTGTAATTTTGTTTTAAGGGACTTACCTGAATCGGTCGATCAGCTGAATTCACTTATATGTAGCTTACCATGGTTGTCCTGTTTTTCAATTATAGTTTTTCCTCAACTTACCTTTATCTCTCAGTCTGTGAAACTGCACATAAATTATACCCTTACATGTTTTAATGGAATTACACTTATTCGCTCCAAGGATGGCTGGAACATTATATGCTTAGGATTATGACATCATTACAAGTGGTATATACATCTAACCTCAGGGCTGCTGTCATGATGTGCTGATTCAGGCTAATTTCTGAGGTGAGCTATGAAGCCCATCTATAGAGCCCGAGATGCCCACAATTTTCGATAAGGGTTAATGACTACCAGTGTTGGATGAACCTTTCAGGCTGAACATGAGTTCAGGCCAAATATTGGGAACACCTGAATTTGCAGGGTGTTCAGTGGGTGTTTGCACAGTGCATTCTGGGCCCTGATTGGGCAAAGCTTTGCCCAATCAGGGTGCAGTAAAAGCTGGTTGTAAAGGAGCAGGGCCTGGTAGCCAGCCGCGGCGTCCTTAACAACTGATCAGTCATCAGCTGTCAATGAGCTTCCCTGCTGACAGCTGAATAAAAGAAAAAAAAATTGCCGGTAAAAAAAATCGTAAAAAAACCCCCAAAGGGCCTGGTATGGAGTGGGGGGACCCCATGCCGTTTTTTTCTTTTTTTTCCCAAAAGCCGGGTCCCAGCAATTGCAACCGCGAGTCAATTTGAATGGGATTTGACTCTTTTTTGTTTTCTTTAGAAATGTCATTTTTGCTGCAGCCGGTTCTATACATGCTACAGATGCTCCACTTTAGAGGCAGACTAAGGGGACCCCCCCCCCCCGGAATATATATTTAAAGGAATTTTTCATTTTTTATGTTGCACTTTAAAAATGTTTTTGCATAGATACATATCCCCCAGGGCAGTACCCTGCCCCCATATCCCTTTTATGGCCAATTACTAGCATATAAGCCTTTCAAATGGGGACTTTTGATTTTTTTCCTGATCGGCTCCCATAGACTTCAATGGGGTTTCACCGTTTGGGTTAGAACTTTTCCCCTGTTCAGGAATTCTGCTGTGAACTGAACCCAGGAGTGTTTGGCCCATCTCTAATGATTTCTCTCTATTTATCTCTATAGGTTTGGTTTTGACCAGCTGGTACTTTTGAAGGATTACTATTTCTTTGATCACGCACGGCCAGTGTACAATATTATAGGATCCTTAGATCTCCTTGGTGTGTATATTAAGTACTCTTTACACTATGTACAACATCTGGTTGGCTACCCTTACAATGCTATAATATTAAGAAATACGTATATCAAACAGAGCTTATCAGCCCTCACCTTACCTGGCTTCCACACTGACCGGGGAGACCTCCATATGTGGCGTTCCCTTCCTGGATGGGTCTGTGTGAATTTTCGGGTGAGTGTTGCCCCCCCTCCTCCCCTTCTCCTGTTTCCATTGGCCATATGAGTTTCTTGCACAGTGCATGTGGTGATGCATTGCATATAGTGAATTTATTATGTGTGTGTATCTTGTGTGGACATGTGTATGTGTGTTTTATTATACGTGTATACATGGGCACATACTATATGTCTATACATATTTTGTTGGTGTGCTATGATCTATGTCTTGTGCTCTGCAGATTATTAATCCTTCTGAAACTCCTGAGGAAGCGGTTACCCCGCAAAACATGTCGGAAGGAAGGCTGGACTAACATCTATTATAGGTTCCTTACATTTGTGGGGGACTATATGAAGACATCCAGTCTTTGAAGGGGTTTAGTTCCCTTTTCTTTTTTTAATATTATTACATTTTGTCGCTGGTGTGTGATGTATTTATTAATGGTTTTGTATAACTTTTGTAATAAACATAATGATTTTACACTGTATTTAGTGTAGTGAGTTCAATGTTACCATGAAAGTCCTTAGTGCCTCAAAACATTTCTATTTCTAACCTTCAACTTATACCAGAAGTGACCCCCAGACTCTGGTGAGTAGAAAAATGGGCGATTACAGCTATTCATTCAAAAAGTGAACCCCCCAATCCCCCAACCCCCGCATCTAGCACCATTCCTATTTTATATTGGCTGCAGTTAGTGTCCTCTCCCCTCTGCAGATCTCTGACATCTCTTCTGATCCTCCATGGGCTTTCATCACCCCGTTTCCTCTGATCCCCCCATGTCCATTGATCCCCCTCCCCCATGTGCTTCAAGGGACATGTATATGTGCAGCTGCAGGGCGAGGAATGTCTCCTCAGCTTGTGATTGGCTGTCTGTGGTGCACTAACACACATGAGAATCCTTCACACTAGCAGTTGGGGGGTGGTATAACCCCCTGGTTGAGCCCAAAACTGCTCCCCCTTTAGCTGCAGAGTCAGCAGTCAGGGGTGTACACATGTTGTGGCCATGAAGCAAAGCAGGTACCCCTTTATTGCATTCGGCAGATACCACCACCCACCAAACATGACCCATTCATAGATTTCATAGGATCTGGTTTCCATCACATGATTCTGATTGAAGCTTCCAGGTCGGTCGTGCCCAGAGGAACCCTTCCCTCCGGACTCTACAGTAGAAAGGACCACTCTGCAACCACCCCATATCCATGTGTAATGCACACAGTTGCAGGGTGGTGGCATTGCTTTAAGGGGTTAAACGGGTGGTTAGGAGGTGAGATATTGTCAAACACCTCTGAAAAGTGATCTGAGTATGGACCAATTTTCGAAGGAGTGTCAGTCCCTGCCCCTAGTGTGAATGAGCCCTAAAGCTGGCCGAACATGGATGGAAATTCAGCCGGTTCAGCGGGGATCCGCTCAATGTCATTCCGTGTGCGGCCATCCCTGCTCAGCAGAAGTCAATCGTTAGAACGATTTCTATAAAAGGGGCGTGTTGTAAAATTTTTCTCAATCCCAACTGGCTTCCGCCATTGGTCAGTGTAAGTCGCCTATTTACAGTTCTGTGTTCCTTCAATTCTCACTGGTTTACAAAAAAAAACACAATTTAAAACTTACAAATATTTGTTATTTATTAGCTCAATACAGGTTCATGTTCTAGAATTAGAAGGAATTTTGTAAGTTCTGTTGTATTTGTATCCACTAATAATGATTTTCCTGTATTTTCAGCAAAAATATTATTTCGATAAACATTTGCGCAATTATCATGTGACTTAAATCTAAAAATCTAATAAATCAAAAACCTCAAAATCAGTGATACAATATTAAATCAGTAGTGATCCCATAGAATTCTATTGGTGATCCATTCTATGGGGACACATTATATTAGGATCCATTATAAAAGTGATATAATATATGATATAATAATGTAGATACACTTATCAATCATACATGATGACAGCGATATATAATGAAAAAGAACGATACCATCTTCAAACTTATTATATTCTTATTTCTACTACATATTGTAATCTTATTAGATAGATAGATAGATAGATAGATAGATAGATAGATAGATAGATAGATAGATAGATAGATAGATAGATAGATAGATAGATAGATAGATAGATTTGGTCTTAAAGGGCCAGTACACCTCCATCTGTGCCTCCCATAAGTCATGTTACACTCTGCGCTCTGTCTCAGGTCCAGCACTCTATACAATGTCCCATCTCACTATACATAATGATCATGTACTGGGAGGAGCCATAGGAAATAATGCCCCACCCCCTTCTGTAAGTAATGCAGCAGCCGTACACCCCCTATAGAGTCTCCATGTACATCCATACTCAGAGCCGGAGAAGTGTACACTGTTATATTGCAGTCTATAAATAACAGTAAGTACATCTCTCCAGGTAAACACTGCACCCCCAGATCAGTGCACCCCATCACCTCTTACCACTGAACATAGTCATAGTGACTGAGGAACATTTGGCCAGCCCAGAGGGGGGATAAAGAGACTCCACCCACTTTGTCCTTTCAGGGTAAAGTGGGAGGTTCTCTTGAAAACCCTCCAAACCCCCCTATATATTCTCCTTTGCTGTTCCCCAATATGTTGTTGCTCCATCAAAGCATTTACTAGGTTCCCAATTTCCCGGGTATGAGGGATCATGTGATTTTCTCCCAGCATACAATGCTCAGGCCTAAGCAGCCAATCACCAGGCTTGAATACTGTCACATGAGGGAGGGGGAGGGGTGACATTATCAATCCTGTGTAAGCTCTGACATATTCCAACATGGAACCCACATGGGGGGATGGAGAAGCAGAAGAGAGCAATATTGGGGAATATAAAGGGGTCGGGATGGGCCCTGAGTGGACAAGTGACAAAGTCTCTTTAAGACCATTTGGGGTCCCAAAAGAATGTGACATACTTGGGTCTCAAAAAAATAAATAAAGCCTCATATAGGATCCCTAGGTATTGAGACACACTTGGGGCCCCAGACAGACTTCTTTAGCACCCAAGGCAAAAAGTCAAAGTGTCCTCCCCCCATGAACTGTAAACTATAGCGGTATAGGTTGCAGGTTCTGCCATTTTTGTGCCCCCATCCCACTGAAGTACCCAAGTTGGCCACCTCTTCTGCAACTCTTTGGCTCGGCCCTGCCACCAGACCCTTGGAAATGTTTGGGGGCCCCGGGCAATGTTAGATTTTTCAGGCTTCCACACAATGTGACATATTTGGGCCCCCAGGGACTGGGGCATATTTGGGGAACCCTAGAGAATGTCACATACTTGTGTTCCCAAGCCATATGATATATTTGGGGCCCCTAGGCAATGTGATATTTTTCTGGCCTCCAGACAAAGTCATATACAGTATTTGGGCCCCCGGCTTCCTTTGTAGGCTTTCAGAAAGATAAAGTAACAGATTAACCCCATGTTGTCCTTTTCCCATAATACATCTCTTCTTATTCAGCGCGGTGATGCAGAGTGTGAGACCCGGAGCAACCAATCAGCAACCAATCAGATGGTGTGACTGTTAGCAACACTGTAATGTATATTGCTTTTCCTGTATGGGGTCTGGGCAGTTTATGGTGCAGACAGTTCAAAAAGCAGGTTCAGATGCAGAGAAAGGAGTGGGGTTTCTGTCCTCAATCTTTTCTTCTGTCTCAAGAGTGTATCATCAGGGGTCTGTATGGACCCCTGATATTTCACAAAAGCCCTCCATCCACAGGGCTGTTAAAAAATGTAAATAATAAAACAAAAATAAATTGTAAAAAACAAAAAAACATAATTAAGGGTTCCTTCCCAAAGGGACTCTGGCCGCATAAATTAGTAATTTGTTCATGCGGCTGAAGCCGTGTTCAGAGCCATACACCTGACCCCACACACCCATCCAGGTTGGGGGGTCCCTGTCAGGTAATGTACGGGGCCCCATGATTTCTAACAGCAGCCCTGATTGTGTTCTCCGGTCTCACCCTCTCTGGCTTCCCGTATATTCTACATATTACCAGCCTAATGTATGCCGTGTCTCTGTAAGGTATTGTCCTCTCTGGTGGGGAAGATGAGGGTGAGACCGGAGAACATGCTGCACAGCAATATACATCTCAGTGCTGATAACAGTGACACCAACACAATTATATTACTGATACATTCTATTAAAGTCTATGCCAAGCTAAGAAATGTTTTTTTTATAGTTTTGGATGGAGTGAGGGAGGATTAGAATCCCTGTTGGGTTTTTACTGCTATCTGGGGATTCCCCTCACTTCCTGTCCTGCTGACAACATTGTACCAGGCAGGAAGTGAGAGGAAATCAGCAAAGGGGACCCAGACATACATTTTTAGTAGAATAGGAGAAGGCTAGATCCCCAGTCAGATTTTATTATAATTGTGGAGAGCTCCCCTCACTTCCTGCTTGGTAAAATCTTGTCACCGGGACAGGAAGTGAGGAGAAATCTCTTTAATGGAGATCTGGATAGCAGTAAAAACCTGACAGGGGTTCTAATTCTCCCCACTCCATCCAAAACTAAGAAAAGAAAACATTATGGGTGGACATACACTTTAATGATACATCACATTTTATTGTCTTAGCAGTAAACCTCTAGATCCCTTCTTCATATATTTCCTCTGAGATTGTTACATTTCTTTTCATCTCTATTTAGTATAGATTGTATGGAATAGGAGGAGGAAAGAGAGGAGAGGTGACCCCATCCTATCCAATCACAGCGACCGTACTGCACCCCGCACAGAGTGACTGCATGTGGGGGAGGGGCAGAGAGTAGGGGGAGGGGCCAGAGGAGGAGATTGGTGATGTCACACACTGTCATAACTTTCTGTTTAATGATTACAATGAAAGTAATTGTCATGAGATAGATAGATAGATAGATAGATAGATAGATAGATAGATAGATAGATAGATAGATAGATAGATAGATAGATAGATAGATAGATAGATAGGCCACACCCCTCTTTACTGACAAATAGGAACATGTCATTCACTGTTACTCCAGTAACTGGAGAGATCTCCTACCCAATCACAGGGAGTGACAGAGGGAGAAATTTCACATTTAAAGCGGAGGTCCACCCTAAAGTGGAACTTCCGCTCATCGGATTCCTCGGATAGTCGCAGAATATCCACAGATACACACCCCCCCCCCCCCGTTGTGTTCTTGGAAACACACAGTTCCCAGAACACAATGGGGACCAGTGAAGACGCTCAGCGCGACTCGCGCATGCGCAGTAGGGAACCGGGCAGTGAAGCCGCAACGCATCACTTCCTGATTTCCTGACCGAGGATGGTGGTGAGGGCAGCCAAGAGACGAGCAAATGCTCATCTTCTGCTGCCGACATCGCTGGACCCTGGGACAGGTAAGTGTCCATTTATTAAAAGTCAGTAGCTGCAGTATTTGTAGCTGCTGGCTTTTAATATTTTTTTTTTTTAAGGTGGAACTCCGCTTTAACAAAAACCTGCAGGGCACTGACTGAAGTCCCACCCACTGCTTTATCCTAGTGGCTGAATATTCTACCAATCCCACTACCCATCCCTGTGACATCACCAGTCTCTGGGCGGAGTTCTCACTATTATTCCCTATTCCCCCCACAGATCTTTACACATCCTTTATATACATATATCCCAGCATGGAGGGGCTCAGTGAAGGTGGTGGTGAAGGTGTGGAGATGTCGGATCGGGTCACACAGATCATAAAAGGAGATCCGTCCGACCTCATAATCCAGATATATCCTGACTCTGTTACTGGAGATTTTGGTGGGTAAGGGGATCTTATTACTGTCATGTGTCACCTCATACCGATCACCAGTCCTCCACAAACCCCAGGACTTGTTATTACATCCAATCAGTGACTCCCCCCCTCTCCTCTCTATACTGGGGTAACACATCCCGACTATCCAGTCATCTGATCCCCTGACATCCACTTCCCAGTAATGTCTCCCAGAGGAGAAACTCCGACTGCTCATCACCTGATAATAACCCTGAAATCTCTCTGGTGTTTTTGGATGATTCTGGTTTCTATCTGACTTGGATACAGTTTTCCTGTCATCTGATATATGGAGATTATTATCAGCTGTGTTTACATCCAGTAATATGTCTGCAGCTCCCTGTATATAGAAGGATACATTTACCTCTGTTATTATATCAGATAAACCTGTGTGTAAGACCTCAGCCACATCCAGACCCCCTCCATCATGGAGGAGCTTCTCATGTCTCTCTCTGTCCTCATTATCTCCATCCTCAGTATCACACAAGTCACCTGTGTCTGATTCCTGTAAGACAGTCAGTGGATCCGTCATGTTACACAGCTCCTCAATGTGACGCATCTTCCTGGACAGCTCCTCCTTCTTTATTTCCAGATCCCGGATGGAGATGGAGATCCGCTCTGCCCTCCCGGAGATTTCCCTCAGGATTCTCTTCTCCAGGTCTTCCAGACGTCTCCTGAGATCTCTAAACAGGACAGTGACTCTCTCGGTGTCACCAGATGCTTTTTCTTCTACTTTCCTCCTGTGTTCCTGCAGACTCTGGACTCTTTCCTCCGTCTCCTCTCTCTTTGTCAGAAGTTTCTGCAGAAAATTCCTCAGTGTCTCCTTCTTCTTCTCAGAAGCCTCATCCAGCATCTCCACCTGGTGTCCTCGATGTTCTCCAGCCAAACTACAGGACACACAGATACAGATATCATCCTCAGTGCAGTAATACTCCAGGATCTTCTTATGGACGGAGCATTTCCTGCTCTCCATGGACAAGGTGGGGTCACATAAGACATGTTTTGGAGACTTTTTGTGGACTTTGAGGTGTTTATCACACAGAGAAACCTCACAGTGCAGACAGGATCTAACAGCAGGTACAGGATAGTCCACACAGTGAGTACAGAAGACCCCGGACTCCTCCTGATCTGGCTGAGCAGACAGGAAATTCTCCACTATGTTACGTAGTGTTATGTTCCTCTGCAGTGCAGACCGATCCTGAAACTTCTCTCTACATTCAGGACAGGAATATCCTCCAGACCCCCCCTGTGTACCCAGCACACGATCAATACAGACTCGGCAGAAGTTGTGTCCACATCTCAGGTTTACAGGATCTGTATAAATGTTCAGACAGACGGAACACTCCAGCTCAGCTCTCAGGTTAGCAGACGCCATCGCTGACAGCAGAAGAGAGAAATGACAGTGAAAGTCTCTGACACCAGAGAGGAATGCAGTTGGGAGGGGTCACATCCTCCTACACAGGGTGAGGCTGATCCAGATCAGTATTAACCACTTAAGGACCGAGCCTCTTTTTGAGATGTGCTGTTTACAAGTTAAAAAATTTTTTTTGCTAGAAAATTATTTAGAACCCACAAACATTATACATTTTCTTTTCTAACACCCTAGAGAATAAAATGGCAGTCGTTGCAATACTTTCTGTCACACCGTATTTGCGCAGTGGTCTTACAAGCGCACTTTTTTTCAAAAAAATACACTTTTTTGAATTAAAAAATAAGACAACAGTAAAGTTAGCCCATTTTTTTTTATATTGTGAAAGATAATGTTTCGCCAATTGTTACATACAATTGTAGAGTTTATGAGGGAAAAGACAGTGAAGTGGAGCACCCCGGAAGCCTAGACTACATGGGGAGCAGTGGAAAAATAGTGTAGGACTTGGTGTCACTTTTGTTCCATAAGGGGTACCTTTTGTACATGGACAACTTTTATGCAAGCGTGCAACTTTTTAGATACTTATTCAATCTTGGAATTGGCTGCTGTGGCACCATGTGACCTAATCACAGGGGCGCCCACCAATGACTCTTTAACACCCCACTTAGAAAGGGGGAGGAAGCCTGCTTGTGCAATGGAGAGCTTCTTGCAGTGAAGTGGAAGGACAAAAGGGATGTAATCATCCTGTCTTCCATTCACGCAGACACGACAGTTCAAATTTGCACGGCATCTGGTTTAGTTGAAAAGCCTCTCTGTGTCCACGACTATAACCTTAAAGTCTTATTAAACCCTTGTTTTTTTACATTAAAATAACAAACATGTCATACTTACCTGCTCTGTGCAGTGGTTTTGCACAGAGCAGCCCGGATCCTCCATTTTTAATTGTCTCACTGTCTATGATTGACAGCAGCGGGAGCCAATGGCTTCTGCTGCTGCCAAAAGCCAATCAGTAGTAAGAGTCCCCGGAGAGCCAAGGTTCTCATGGACATCACTGGATCGAGAGGGGGCTCAGGTAACTATTGGGGGTGTTGCTGCACATAGAAGGCTTTTTAACTTCATGCATAGAATACATGAAGATTAAGAACCTTGTGCCTTTATAACCACTTTAACATGGGAGAAATGGACTTCAACAGCCAAATGATGAAGCTGTACTTTGTTTCCCGCAAAGCCAGACGCTAGTACAAAAAAGTGTCTAATTATTTATTTGAATTGGCTTTATATAATGCTTTTGTGCTTTACAAAGCGTCAGGAAGAAGTGGATTCTTCCTAAAATTTCAGGAAGAGGTCATCAAAGCCAGTTTGTAGTCAGAAGGTGCATTGGCCCAAACCCCAAATACAGATGCAGTTAGCCGGCTGCATGAGAAGAATTTTCCTGATGTCCTCCTTGGTTCCCCCGACCCAAAAGAAGATCAGTCGTGTCTGTAGCAGATGCGGAGTAAGACAAGACACCCGTCCCTCCTGTCCTGGCCAACCTAGTCTCTGCATCAAGGACTGCTTCCATCGCTACCACACACTAGTGGAGTATTAGTATAGGGTACAGCACGGCACAGTCTAGGGCACACAATTCACACACAAGGGTCTCAAAAGATGTTAGAGAGTCAGAAAACTGTCTATCGCACTTTGAGAGACCCTAAAATCAATAGCTGAGAAGTTTACGGTTACAGTTCTAAAAAGTTACAAAAACAGTTAAAATATAAGTAAATAAAAATGAAAAAGTGAAAAAATAAAAATAAAAAAAGTTGTTTTTTTATTGAGTTACCGTATATACTCAAGTATAAGTCGATCCAAATATAAGCCGAGGCACCTACTTTTACCACAAAAAATGTGAAAACTTATTGACTCGAGTATAAGCCAAGGGTGAGAAATGCAGCCGCTACTGTAAGTGGAAAAAGAGGGTCAATAATGCCCATCTGCAGCTGCATGCCTCACTGTGTCCATTGCATACCTCCCTGTGTCCATTGCAGCCTCCCTGTGTCCATTGCAGCCTCCCTGTGTCCATTGCAGCCTCCCTGTGTCCATTGCAGCCTCCCTGTGACCATTGCAGCCTCCCTGTGACCATTGCATGCCTCCCTGTGTCCATTGCCCTGTGTCCATGCTTTCCCTGTGTCCATTGCCTCCCTGTGCCGATCTGCCTGCCTAATCAGCCCATGTCATGCAGTCAGACGGCGGCCATCCAGTGTACAAAAGCCGCGCCTCCTCCTAGTCCTCGCTTGTGATAGCTGGAACACTCAGTTTCCCAGCAGTCAGTGTTCAGTGTTCCGCCTATCACAGACATCCTCTCATCCTTATCCGTAGGATGAGGACGAGAGGACGTCCGTGATAGGCAGAACACTGAACACTGACTCACTGCTGGGAAACTGAGTGTTCCCCTATCATGGACGAGGAGGAGGCGCTGCTTTTGTACACTGGTCGGCTGCCGTCTGAGCATGACATGGGCTGATCAGGTATGCAGAGATGGCAGTGACTCGAGTATAAGCCGAGGGGGGCACTTTCAGCACAAAAAAATGTGCTGAAAATCTCGGCTTATACTCGAGTATATACGGTAATGTTATTTCATCACTGTGTGTTATTGTTAACCGTTGTTATTTTCTTTGCTGGAACACCAATCAGCTGCAGCACTGATCTGTTTATTCTGACAGCAGCAGTGTGATGTTCTCAGAATACATACATCAGTGTCTGCAGCTCTGCAGGAGGAGATTTCTCATCCGCACTTAAAAATAAAAACATGTATGCCCAAGCATGAGGGGTCTGGGGTGGTCAGTGCGAGGATCGCTCCTATGCTTCAGGATATCATTTTTTCACTTTTCTTCGGGCAGAGATTTCTCCATCCACATTGATTGATTTAAATAGAGGGAATCTATTGGTTCCTTTTTTAATTCAGCCCATGGGCTGAAAGAAAAAAAGAACATTACATGTATGCCCAACATTAGAAGTGGGTGGATCTAGGGTAAGGTGACCAGACGTCCCCGTTTTCCGGGGACAGTCCCCGTTTTCCGACTATGATCCCCGGACCCCGTTTGTCCCCGGTTTTGCCGGTCGGCATTTGGACAGCCAGGCTGCAGCAGTTTCCCGATGGATGGGGGCGTTTCCCCGATGGACAGGGGCGTTTCCCGGTGGACGGGGGCGTTGCCCCAAGAGGTAGCACATGCAGAGCTATGTAGAATGACTGTAGAGGAGGAGCTAGAGCGGCTCCAGCCTGCCTATTCTGTGCTAGTGTAGTTAGTAGCCGTCACTCCTCCTCAGCTGAAAAATCCATCACGTGACTCTTCCAGCATCCCGCCCCTCTCCTCCTACCTCTGCTCCCTCCTCCAATCGTCCTCCTGGCAGCATAGAGGAGAGGACAGAGTACAGCGTTCCTCCCCTTCCCTCCGGTCCTGCAAGGCACTATGGGAATTGTAGGCAAGAAGTAGTACAGAGTGAATGGCCACAAGCAGGTGAGTTTTTATGCTAGCAGCTAACATAATAACATTTTTCTCCTTCACTGGTGGGCACTGACAGGCAGCACTCATGTGGCACTATATATATCTATATAAATATATATATATAGCTATAGATATATAGATATATATCTTTATATATATCTATATATCTTTATATCTATATAGATATATATCTATATATATATATCTATATATATATCTATATATATATATATATATAGATATATATATAGATATATATATATATATCTCTCTATATATATATATATATATATCTATATATATAGATATATAAAATATGCAATTGATTATATATAAAAAAAAAAAATCAAATATATGCGATAGTTTTCTTGAATGTATGCGCTGTAATATGTTTCCCCACTAATTCAGGGTACTTTGTCACAGTAAGACCCCTTTCCCACCGAGCCGCCTATAGCGTCGGCGGTAAAACGCCGCTATTTTTAGCGGTGTTTTACCGTCGGATTTGCGGCACTTTGCCGCGCATTTCGGCTGCTAGCGGGGCGCCTTTACCCCTCGCTAGGGGCCGAGAAAGGGTTAAAACCGCCCGTAATGCGCCGCAATAGCGGCGTTTTGCCGGCGGTATTCCAGCGCTGCCCCATTGATTTCAATGGGGAGCAGCGGTGGAGGAGCGGTAAACACACCGCTCCTTCACCGCTCCAAAGAAGCTGCTGACAGGACTTTTCCTGACGTTCTGCCAGCGCACCCCTCCGGTGCGAAAGCCCTCGGGCTTTCACACTGGAAACAATAGAGCAGCTGTTTGAGGGCGGATTGCAGGCGCTATTTTTAACGCTATAGCGCCTGCAAAACGCCCTCGTGTGAAAGGGGTCTTAGTGGGCTTAGCACTATATGACCATATAGTGTGACCAAACCCCCGTATTTTTTTGAATATGTTCAGGTGTTTTTAACTAGCCTTGTAGGATATGTCATTCTTGAATGTGTGCGCTGTAATCTGTTTTGTACTGTTTGTAGGTCTTATAGCAGCACCATCTTGAATTTAAACGCATTGTAGGGTGTGCCCCCCAAATATGTTTTTGTATATGTGATAGTCAATCGTGCAAAAATCATACAATTATAGTCAAATTAGAGCTGTGTATATCAAAACAGTCCAAAAAAACTATATTCATGAATCCAATGAAACATACAGGAGCTCAGTCCACAAATGACATCTGCTGTAAGGCTGCTTTCATGCTGGGGCGGCGTTGGCGGTAAAGCGCCGCTATTTTTAGCGGCACTTTACCGTACATTTGTAGTCTTATAACAGTTAGCTATTAATATTTTATTATTTATGTTCGAAGGTATCCTACGTGTTGTTACCATGCAATCTTTTACTCTTCTGAATTGTTAATTTATTGTTCATTGTTATTGTTGAACCAAAATTCTTTGGCAAGAATAAAATACAAAATATGCATTGAAAAGTTTTATCTCCATCTTATCTTCTTAACATTTGGTAGTCCTATCCCAAAAAATTCTAAGAATATATATTTTTTTTTTTATCTCATGGACGAAATGTGAGAAATAACGTATATATCATATAATCCTTCCATAAACATATACCACATACACTGCATATATAATTTGAGGAATATATGCTTATAAAATCGTTTACCATTTGCCAAAAAAAAAAATGTCCCCGGATTTCATTTTGAAAATCTGGTCACCTTAATCTAGGGTTGTAGATTCTAATGGTGGGCATACCACACACTTTGTTTCTCGTAGAGATTTCTGCATCCACGCTAATTGATGCAAATGGAGGAATCTGTTAGGTCCTTTTTTTATTATGTATGCCCAGCATTAGGAGTGGGGCAGAAACTCCTAATGCTGGCCATACATGTAATGTTCCTAGGGGCCCTAAAATGGCAGCACATTTAAAACCTGAAAGACCCCTTTTTGGAAAGTAGACACTCCAAGGTATTTGCTTAGAGGCATTATAAGTATTTTGCAGATCTCATTTGTTGTCACAAGTTTTTGGAAAATGAGGAAAGAAAATGAAAATTTATTTTTTATTTTCTTTTTTCATTTTTCAAAACCTGGTGACAAAAAAATGAGATCGGCAAAATACTGTCTAATTTCCAAAAAGGGATCATTTTGGGGGTCTAATTTCCAAAAAGGGGTCATTTTGGGGGTGTTTGCATTATTCTGGCATTTTAGGGCCTCCAAAATTGTGATAGGCAGGAAGGAAGCGAGATGAGGAAATTATTCCCTTTTAAAGCCTGAAGGTAGTCATTTGATTTTGGGGGCCTCTAGGTGCCTAGGCTGTCAAAAAGTCTCCCCATACTCAGGAGACATAGGAGAATGTATTTTGGGGTGTAATTCCACATGTACCCATGGCATGTGTGAGAAATATCTCATTAAAATGACACTTTGTTTAAAGCAAAAAGAATGTATAGGCATTTTCCAAAAACTTGTGCTAAAAAAAAAAAAAAGAAAATCTTCCATGGACTCGCCATGCCTCTTGGCAAATTCCTTGGGGTGTATACTTTCCAAAAAGTGGTCAGTTTTGGGGGGGGGGGGGGTGTTTGTACTTTACTACCATTTTAGTACCTCAAGAAAGTCAAAGCTGTGTAAATTCCAGTATATATAGCATAGTCTGTAGACACTATAGCTTTCACACAAACCAATTATTATACACTTATTGGTATTTTATTTTTTACCATAGACATGTAGCAGAATACATTTTTATTCCATCACAGTGACAGTATGTGGGGGAGGGGCAGAGAGTGTGGGGGGGGGGGGTGGCAGGAGGACATGACTGCTGAGGTGCAATGAGCCCAGGTCCCATACCATAACATTTCCATAGCCAACTATTAAGACCTTACCCCTTCTTCCCATCCAATAAAGACCACTTACAACCATTAATGTTGGAAAGGGCAAGGCCACAGCTTTTATTAACTCAAATACATAACATTAACATTTTAACAGTGCCAGTCACAGTTGCACTGTGAGCACACAATTCCAAATGAGAGAGGGAGATGAAGGAGGGGCCTGTCCTTACCGTAAGTGCCGGACCGGCCGTCTATCTCCCAATTACCATCAAGAGCATACCTATTAAGCCATGTTTGCTGGCAAGGTCACCAAAACCGCAGCAAGCTGTGACATACCAACCAGAAATAGGGCGGGAGGGTGGGCAGCTCTTCCAATTCTGCTTCCGAAAAGGCCCAGAATCCCCTGGGGTGCCAAACTAGTGAGCTCAGGCCCAACCCCGTCCCGTCCTGCACCAATCCCCAGTGACCCCATTAGTCACCTTACTCCGCACTGGCCATGCCCCCATCAGTCAGGGCTCTCTTTCCCAAAGGGTTCAAGAGGCCTTCATGACTGCTGAGGTGCAATGAGCCCAGGTCCCATACCATAACATTTCCATAGCCAACTTTTAAGACCTTACCCCTTCTTCCCATCCAATAAAGACCACTTACAACCATTAATGTTGGAAAGGGCAAGGCCACAGCTTTTATTAACTCAAATACATAACATTAACATTTTAACAGTGCTGGTCACAGTTGCACTGTGAGCACACAATTCCAAATGAGAAAGGGAGATGAAGGAGGGGCCTGTCCTTACCATAAATGCTGAACCGGCCGTCTATCTCCCAATTACCATCAAGGGCATACATATTAAGCCATGTTTGCTGGCAAGGTCACCAAAACCGCCACCTGCCTGTCAGTAAGCTACTGATGGGCGCCCCACCACAGCCAGCGCTTGTTCCACACCCCGCTGAAAGCCCAGATTAAAGATGTCCAGACCGATATCATTGAGATGGACTCCATCCCTTTTCAGCAAGTCATTATTATCACCTTCTAGATCTTTGTGGTGGACCACAACCCCCCCGATCCGACGGACGAACTTAGCCACTTGGGCATTGACTTTCCGACGAAAGTGTTCCAGACAGGGGCCAGGGACATCTCGCGCCCATATTGAGCGAGGAACAATTTCTGACAAAACGAACATCAGGTTGGTAAAGACCGCGTAGCACTGGGCAATGTCGCTTTTGATAGCTGAAATGAGATCCACAGATCGCGTGTAGCCAACATCATTCCCACCAGCGTGAACAACCAGGATGATGTGACCAGAAACATGGGCGCGGAGCTGCCGACATTCCGGAAGGACCTGAGGCCAACGCAACCCGCGTAACCCAAGCCAGCAAACTCTTGCAGCATTGGATGAGAAGCCCAAGTTTCTACCGTAGTTTCAGGACTCTGTACGGTGAGCGGCCCAGTAGATGAATGAATCACCCAGTATCCATATTTGAGCCGGGGGGGAACATGAAAATTAACACAAAAGATGTGGGCGGACATACAATGAAAAGCGAGATGATTCCCATCTACCCAGTCGCTGAAGTTCCGTATCGGAAAACCCCAAACCAGAAGCGGCGGTTGCAGCGCCGATACGAAACGAGTGGGTCAAGAAATCTCCCGCAGGGAGGCCTAAAGCCTCAAGACAACGGTGGAAAACCCTTAGAGATTGAAACCGACTCAGAGAGGAGGAATCAGCGTGAACGAAAAACGTGGGAGACGAGGGGCGTGCGGCCACAAATGGAAGGGCCAGTGACACCGGGCAAAATGGGCCACCGCAATGATGCAGGACTACACGGCGGCCCCTGCCGAAACTGTCGGTCTTGGATGTTCGCAACAAAACCATCACACTACGTTCCGACAAAGAAACGTCCTCCCACTGGATGCCCCCCGGGGACAACCTGGATTTGGAAACTAATTCGCCGATGCGAAATGCCCCAAAGAACGCCCACGAAAAGGCCAACCGGAAAAGAAGGGTCTCAAACCCCGATGAGCACACCTCCGGCAACAAGGACAGAATACCCGAGAGGATCTGGATAGAAATAGGGCGCCTGGCGTCAGGAGAATGGGTGAACCGTTTCAAACCCCGCAACACCCGCCAGACCGGGAAAGCTTTGGTGACATCCTCCCACCCCAGGAGTTGGAACCAGAAGGACAACGCCGACATGGCAGAGGAAACGGTAGAACCTGAAACACCCTTTTCCTGCAAAGAAACTAGGTAGGCAAATAAAGCCAAACGTCTGTCATCTGAAGAAGAAATGGTAAACTCACCGCCTGACGCTTGGGACCACTCGTGCCAGACCCGACAGTACGACGCCCACGTCCGCGGAGAAAGCGACGACCGTAGAAGCTCTAACAAGCCCTGGAAACGATGTTTCATAAGTGGGACGGACAGTGGAGGCCCTCCAGAGAAGCCGACGGAGCCAGGAAGTGAAAACGAAGGAACTGTTATGGGAAAGAGCATCAGCAATATCATTAGAGACTCCCGGAACATGTCTGGCCCTAACATAAATGTTAAAATGCAAACATTTTAGGACTAAAAAGTGCAGCAGCCAAACAACTGGAGGGGAACTGGCCGACTGCTTGTTCACTACCTGCACCACGCTCATGTTGTCCGACCAGAAGACTACCTGATGATTGCGCAACCATTCACCCCAGAGCTCAACAGCAACAATGATCGGAAAAAGCTCCAGAAGGGTGAGGTTGCGCAACAAGTCCATGCGGGCCCATGAGGCCGGCCAACATTCAGCAGACCACTCCCCTTGAAAGAAAGCGCCGAAACCACAGGAGCCTGCAGCATCGGTATATAACTCCAGCTGTGGGTTCGGCACTTCCTCCCACAACCAACAAGACTGTCCATTGTAAGATTGCAAAAAGGATAGCCAAATCCCCAAGTCGTCCCGCATGGGCTTGGTAATCCGGACATAGTGGTGAGGGGCCGTAACGCCCTTCGTGGTCCATGACAGGTGCCTGCAAAAGGCTCTCCCCATACGTATGACCATACAGGCGAAGACCAAGTGACCCAGCAACGACTGTAGCTGCTTCAACTGCAGTTTTTTTGCCCCTTTTGCCAAGCGAACCAATGAGAGAAGCCTGGTTAGCTTGTCACTAGGCAGCCGAAAAACCATCACCACCGTGTCTATCTCTATCCCTAGAAACGCCAAAAACGTTACGGGACCCTCGGTTTTGTCAGTGGACAGTGGGACGGCGAAACGCCGGCAAGTATCCTGAAAAACAGAGAGGAGGCATTGACACTGCCCACTGCCCGCTGGGCCTACGAAGAAGAAGTCATCTAGGTAGTGTAGAAGGGACTGAAAACCAGCCTCCTGGGCGACTACCCATTCGAGGAAGCTGCTAAATTGCTCAAAGAAATAACACAAAATGGCGCAACCCATGGGAAGGCACATGTCGAAGAAATTGCTTCCTTTGAAGTAGCAACCCAGGAGATGGAAACAGTCTGGGTGGACCGGGAGAAGGCGAAAAGTGGACTCAATGTCCGCCTTTGCCAGCAGAGCGGACTGACCCGCCGACCTAACGAGGTGGAGCGCCTTATCGAAAGACGCGTAATGTACCCTGGATTCCTCCCTATCGATGCCGTCGTTCACTGAGGAGCCAGAAGGGTAGGATAAGTGATGAATAAGGTGGAATTTACCCCCTGCCTTTTTTGGGACCACACCGAGGGGAGACACCCTCAGGTTGTGGAAAAGGGGGAGATCGAAGGGGCCCGCCATGCGCCCCAGTTCTAACTCCTTCTGAAGCTTCTCGGCCATGACGGATTCGAATTCCACTGCTGATTTTAAATTTGGAGACATGGTCGGGGCGTCCGATGGGGAAAAAGGGATCCAGAAACCACGGTCCAGGCCATCCTTCAGGATCAGGGCCTCCCTATGAGGGGGTACCGGTCTAGCCAGGGAAGCATCTCTAAGACGTTCAACGGCGTCCTCCAGTTTAGGAAGGTCAGTCTTGGCTCCAGTTCTGGGAAGCGGCTTTTTACCTCTCCGGAAGCACCGGCTGGCGGGGTGTGCGCCCCCACAACTGGAGCACTCATGCCGGAAGCGACAGGCGGAGTACCACTTGCAGTGGCTTTCATTGAAAAGCCAGCAGATACCCTTTTTTGAAGCGGCCGACGCTCCGGATTGAGAAGCGTCGACCGCGGACTGAAAGGACGAAGGCCTGTGGGGGCACATAAGCAGCAACCACAGGCTACCATCCTGACAATTGAAGCTCCTTACGTGCCGCCATTTTTTGGCGAAATTGGGTGTCATAATTGAACCAACACTGACCCCCGTAAACCTTGTACGCACCCCAAATGAGATCTAGATAACAAAACAGCGAAGTTGCCAACTCCGGGAACTGCTCGCAGAGCACTCCCGCGTAGGCGCAGAACCCTTGCAGCCAGTTCCCAAAAGTCGAGATTTGTCGATCGTCTCCCTATACGGCGGCACGAGGGCGAGGAAATCGACGAATTTGCGTCGCCATATCTTTTCTTTCATCTCCTCTGTTAGGTGGGTACCAGTGGGCGCAACCGCCCACAAAGCACCACAGGAAGCGGAGGTGGGGTTGGGCGCCGAGCCTGAAACTCCCATACTGGAAAGAACTGATTTGACGACCGACGCTATGCGGTCTTCTGGACCCGATATGGAAGCATCAGCTGACCTACCCCAAATCAATTCACAGTCATACTCACTGTTTCGCGGATGCATCACCGATGATGGACGACCAGCCGCCGGGCCCGGCGGAGAATCCAATTCCGAAATGACTCTGGAAGGCTGGAGACTGAGGCGGCCAGCACCTTGAAAACCAGGAAGGCTGTGTTCCGCAGGACTGTCCCGACCTACCGAGAGATCCAGGGACGGGGGTCCAACCACCGACCCGGAAGAGTCCCCCTGGCCAAGGGCAGCGGCTGAGCAACGACATGAACATCTACCGGCTCCAGCTGGCTGATCCGGGGCAGGTGCTGCCACCAGACCGGGTCTGGAGCCGAAATCTCCCGCCCTGCTGGGCGCAAGGAGACGAGGCCGGGTAACCGTGGCAGGCATCCCACTAGGGCCTCCGGCCTGGCCAGGCGCGTAGGGGAGCGTAAGCCCAAGCGATGGGATGGAGGTCAAAGACGAACGACCATCCTCCGCCCTGCCTGGCGTGGGAGGATGTCGGTGGACACGGCGTGGAGGAGGAGGGATCACGAGCGCCGACTGAACCTCGCCCGCCCTTCTAGGCGCAGAGGGGCCATACCCTGCCCGGGACGCAACACCTAAATGAAAAGCTGGGGGATGGAACCGATCCCCTGCCTGTTCGGGTGCAGGAGGAGTCCCTATCTGTGAGCCATACTCGCGGGATGGCCTAGGGGCCGGCTGTGCTCCCGCCCTGGAGGGCGCAGGGAGAGACTGTACCGGCCTGGAGGCAGTAACTGTGCTGCCATGGACACTGCGACCCCCCGCCCTGTCGGGCGCTGAGAGATGCTGCACACAATGAAATTTTGGGGCCAGATATGCTGCAGCATACAAATCTCCCACCCAGCCTGGCGCAGGGAGCGAACTGTCCACCAGGGGGAGCCGAGCCGGGTCCAAGTCCGCGAGCGGGGACATTGAGAGGAGGCCCGAGGCGCAGCCTTAGCGATGGGGGAGGGGGGCCCAACGGACGCGGGCAGTGGCGCCACGCTTCCCCGCCGGGGAAGCCCTGACACCTGCAGCCACGGAGGGAGCGGAGGGGTAAGAAGGAGGGGGGATGCTATAAGAGGCCGCGGAGGGGCTGGGACTCAGGCGGGAAGGCGGGCGGGCACGTCTGCGGGTCCTATGCCTAGGGATATCCTGAGGGGGATCGGAGGGAGGGACAGGGGAAGGCACCTCAGGGGACAGGAGGGCAAAGAGCCAGTCAGCCTGACCCTGGAGAGCCAGCTCACGGACCTTGGCTAGGAGGCGATCCGTGTCCATGGTTGGAGATACAGGGTCAGGTCCGAGCTCTTCCAATTCTGCTTCCGAAAAGGCCCAGAATCCCCTGGGGTGCCAAACTAGTGAACTCAGGCCCAACCCGTCCCGTCCTGCACCAATCCCCAGTGACCCCATTAGTCAACTTACTCCGCCCTGGCCACGCCCCCATCAGTCAGGGCTCTCTTTCCCAAAGGGTTCAAGAGGCCTTCATTGCTGATGCCATGCTCTGTGATACTTTTTTTGATTAACAATTACAGAGAAAGTAATTGTCATTTGATAGATAGATAGATAGATAGATAGATAGATAGATAGATAGATAGATAGATAGATAGATAGATAGATAGATAGATAGATAGATAGATAGATAGATAGATAGATAGATAGATAGATAGATAGATAATTATATAGATAGGCCACAGCCCTCCTTACTAACAAATAAGAACATATCATTCATGTAACTGGAGAGATCTCCTACCCAACTACAAAGGGGGACAGAGGGAGAAATCTCACATGCAAGAAAAACCTGCAGGGCACTGACTGAAGTCCCACCCACTGCCTTATCCTATTGGCTGAATATTCAACCAATCCTACCCATCCCTGTAACATCACCAGTCTCTGGGCGAAGTTCTCACATCTGTCAAATCTCCCCACTTTATAAACCTTTCCATACACCTAACCCAGCATGGAGGGGCTCAGAGAAGATGTGGAGGTGTCGGATCAGGTCACACAGATCATCCATGTGATCCCCGACATCAACTTCCCAGTAATTTCTCCCCAAGGAGAAACTCCGACTGCTCAACACCTGAGAATAATCCTGAAATCTCTCTGGTGTTTCTGGACGATTCTGTTTTCTATCTAACCTGGATACAGTTTTCCTGTCATCTGATATATGGAGTTTATTATTAGCTGTGTTTACATCCAGTAATATGTCTGCAGCTCTCTGTATATAGAAGGATACATTTACCTCTGTTATTATATCAGATAATGTGTGTAATGTGTGTGATATCCCATCCACATCCAGACCCCCTCCATCATGGAGGAGCTCCTCATGTCTCTCTCTGTCCTCATTATCTCCATCCTCAGTATCACACAAGTCACCTGTGTATGATTCCTGTAAGACAGTCAGTGGATCCGTCATGTTACACAGCTCCTCAATGTGACGCATCTTCCTGGACAGATCCTCCTTCTTTATTTCCAGATCCCGGATGAAGATGGAGATCCGCTCTGCCCTCCCGGAGATTTCCCTCAGGACTCTCTTCCCCAGGTCTTCCAGATGTCTCCGGAGATCTCTAAACAGGGCAGTGAGTTTCTCTGTGTCACCAGCTGCTTTTTCTTCTACTTTCCTCCTGTGTTCCTGCAGACTCTGGACTCTTTCCTCTGTCTCCTCTCTCTTTGTCAGAAGTTTCTGCAGAACATTTCTCCACCTGGTGTCCTCAATGTTATCCAGCCAAACTGCAAGACACACAGATACAGGTCTCATCCTCAGTGCAGTAATACTCCAGGATCTTCTTATGGACGGAGCATTTCCTGCTCTCTATGGACAAGGTGGGGTCAGTTAAGACGTGTTCTGGGGACTTTTTTGTGGACTCTTATGTTTTTATCACACAGAGAAACCTCATAGAGCAGACAGGATCTAACAGCAGGTACAGGAGAGTCCACACAGTGAATACACAGTGATCTGGCTGAGCAGACAGGAAATTCTCCACTATGTTACGTAGTGTTATGTTCCTCAGCAGTGCAGGCCCATCCTGAAACTTCTCTCTGAATTCAGGACAGGAATATCCTCCAGACCCCTCCTGTGTATCCAGCACACGATCAATACAGACCCGGCAGAAGTTGTGTCCACATCTCAGGTTTACAGGATCTGTATAAATGTCCAGACAGACGGAACATTCCAGCTCAGCAGACACCATCGCTCCCAGAAGAAAGAAATTATTGTTAAATTCTCTGACACTGGATAATTATGCAGTTGGGTGGGTCATGTTTGACACGTCTGGGCCGATTCGGTAATATCTGACATAGAGATAAGAGCACAGAAGATTGTTTTTCCTCAGCAGTAAAGATAATAGTACCTACCGACTTTAGGAGGGAGAGAAAGCAGGAAGGTCTGGTGTAGAGAAGTAATGTGGTGCACTAAGTGCACTGATGTGAAAGGTGGACGTGGCTGCATCGTGCTGTAAATGGGTGTGATTATCCAGATGCTGAGCCTACTCACAATATACTCTCCTTACAATGAGGCTGCTTACTGTGAAGGCCAGTTATGGGTGTGGGCGGTGGCCAGTTTTTTGTTACTGTTTGCATATGTGGGTCAGGGACACACTGGACACCTTTGCTGCCATTGTGCTCTTGCTGGGTGTCCAGTGTGCTCCTGTTCCTTTAAGGTGGCTAGGGCAGCCTTCAGGCTCACCTGTCCCACACCTATCCATTCCATGCATGTGCTTCCACTGTGGAGACACTTATAAATTTTGTAGTGTTAGGACTGCAAGCAACACAGGGTGCCTTGACGAGGCCTTGCAGCTTTCACATACGTTTGCAAATGTGTGTTAACTAAACCCCTGCTTTTAACAGACGGTTAGACAGGCTAATTTGGTTGGTGAGTTGAGCTATGGAATTGTTTTTGTCTTACATGTATATGCCCTCCATGTGCTCCTTACTGTGAAGGCCAGTTATGGGTGTGGGCGGTGGCCAGTTTTTTGTTACTGCCAGTACCAGCACTGCCACCAGTGATAGACCCCAGGATGAAATGCCCAGGCCCAGTACCAGCGCTGCAATATCACCCCCAATTACCAGCACAGGAATTTTAATCCCAAAAGTTCCAGCACTGGAGTGTCACATCCTCCAAGAGTCAGGGCTACTACATACTTCCCAGATGCTCTTGCCAACCCAACATGGCTGCCTTCCAACTTGGGACCAGGAAGTATTCCCCAATTTCACTGCACAGCCAGGTGTACAGTCCAGAACAGAAAATTTTTCTGAATTTTTTTTATTTATTTTTGCTTCAATTTATTGTGGATCAGACAAATCTATATGCTCAGCAGTATATATATATTCTAATAAACTCCAATCATCCTATGCCCGTCCTTATGGGTGGAAAGATCTGACTTTGGAGGAATTAAAATTGTTGATGAGCCTCATGGAGCTTACTAAAAAAAATGAAGGACATGCCTACTGGTCCACCAACCCCATCCACCACATGACAATTTATTCTTCAGTAATGCCCAGGTCCCAATATGAGATGATTATGACCTTCACTTTAGTGACAACACCCTGTAGCCTCCCCAAGATCATCCAAACTATGACAAATTATATAAAATTGACCCACTTATAAAAAAAAAAATTCCCAAGGATTTGCTGAACTTTATGTCCTTGATCAAAATATTTATGTGGATGAGTCCCGTTACACTTTACAGGCCAGCTAGAAATAAAACAGTATATTCCTAGCAAAAGGGCCAATAATGGAGTCAAATTTTACAAGCTATGTGAAAGAATCACAGGATATCTGTATGCGTTCCGCATATATGAAGGAAGAGATTCCCAGCATCAGCCCCCTGAGTGCCTGGCCAACATGGGCACAACCAGAAAAATCATATGGGACCTGGAATACCCACTGCTGCAAAAAGGTTATCACATATACCCAGATAACTATTATACCAGCCTGGCCCCTTTCAAACACCTACACTGTACAAAAACCACCAGAAAGAAAAGTAAGGGCTTCCCACAAGCATTTGTGAACAAAAAAATGTGAAGAGGGGAAAAAGGAACTTTGAGAAGCAAGGAAGTGCTGTCCTTGAGGTCAGCAGGAATAGCAGGAATGTATACATGCTGTCCACCATCCATAATGACACCACAGTTGAGGTTCACAGAAGACTAGGTCCCATAAAAAAAACAACTTGTGTCCAAGAATACAATCTTTACATGAGGTGGGGGGGGGGTGTGGTTTTCAATGACCAAATGCTTCAGCCCTATTTGGCAACAAAAGGTCCCATTTCTGGTATAAGAAAGATGTGATTTATCTTATTTATTTGGCCATTTACGATGCATAAGTCACCTACACCAAATCCATGAAAAACCCCACCCCCTTCCTAAAATGAATAAAAGAAATTGTCACATCCCTGATCTATCAGCAAAGACCCCCCCCCCCCCAATAAAACCTTTGATATGATGCTGTTGGCTGACTTCATGAGCGCCTCTTCCCAGACAACATTCCACCATCTGAATCAGGCCGAAGACACCAAAAAAGATGTTGGGTATGCAGCAAAAGAGGAGTTCAAAGAGATACCAGCTACTATTGTCCCCAGTGTTCCTCCCAACCTGGCCTATGCATTGGGGAATGCTTCCGCCATGATCACACATCCCTAAAATATTAGCCCATATTTTTAACCATTTCCCCATTTTTATCATCTGTACTGACCATTTTCCATGCTTCCTCAAATAACCATACCACTGCTTTCCACGTGAACTGACCCTGACCTGTTTTATAGACTATGCTTCTGCCTACCGCTTGGACTGATCTGTTGGCCTGCTGCTGTAGTACACAGGGGTCTCACATATGTGAGGGGCTCCAGAATAGTTTTTTCTGGATGGAGAAAAATAGGATTTTTTACTTACCGTAAAATCTGCTTCTCATTCGTTCATTGACAGACACAGCCTTCTTTATTCAGAACAGGAGGGGTTATATCATCTCCGCAGGAGTAGGACTAGGTAGAACAAAAAAACAACCCCTGGCTACGCCCAGCCATTCCACCATCTGAATCAGGCTGAAGACACCAAAAAAGAAGTTGGGTATACAGCAAAAGAGGAGTTCAAAGAGATACCAGCTACTATTGTCCCCAGTGTTCCTCCCAACCTGGCCTATGCATTGGAGAATGCTTCCGCCTTGATCACACATCCCTAAAATATTAGCCCATATTTTTAACCATTTCCCCATTTTTATCATCTGTACTGACCCTCTTAACAGCAGCCTGCAAAAAGCTTGTGGCCAAAAAGGGCACCCACAGATGCAACCCATCCACTTCGTAGAACTTGTGAAAAAATGCGCCATGAACGCCTGAAGACAGAAGGCCCCGAGAAGAATGCGCCGTAACAGGGAAAGTAGGAATCCGATTCCTGACAGAATAGCCCAGAGTCATCATCTGTCTGATCCATCCAGAAGAAGGTCGCCGAAGAAGCAGACAACCCCTTACTTGGCCTGTCCATGGCAAATACTACTGAATCTCCCAAACCACATCCCGGGCAGATAAGGCAAATTCCTTGGGATGTGTTGCCAGGGACACAAGAAAGGAAACACAATGTTCTTGTTCAAATGGAAACCCAGGGACAGAACTATAGAAGAGGGCAAAGCACTGCTTAAAAAGAAGATGGACTCCCTAGCCATCAACAGTGTCAGAACTGCTGCACTTGGCTCAACACAGCCAGGCCATTAAAACCAGTGACTCTTAGGCAGGATGGAAGAACAGCCCTGGGACCATAGATCCATCTTGAGAGGCAGTCGACAAGGAACGCCGGCGACCAGGCGCACCCGGTCGGCGTACCCAGACCAACTGGACCCATCCGGGGATATTAGAATGACCAGAACCCCCGCAGCCATGATCCTGCGTAAAAGCCACAACAGAAGCTGAAGAGGAGGAAAGGCATAGGAGACGTCACATGGAGACGTCACTGGCCCCATGGGCCATCAGAGCTGCCAGAGCAACCTGTGACCTTACCAGAAACCTTGGTACCATCCAGTTGAAGCAGAACACCAAGAGAACTACCTCATGAGTGTCCCAGCGGGAACAAACCCAAAGAAACATGGCCCGGTGAAGGGCCCATCCGTAGTCCAACCCTCGCCAACTGAGGTATCTGCCTGTCAGCATTCCACTCCTGGAATGCATACAATGGAAAAGGGACGGACGAAACATTCTGTCCATCGGGGAATACTGGCAACAGCCAGGGCCGCCATAGCCTATTTGACCCGCCCTGGCAAAGGGCATAAGCCATCGTGGTTGCCTTGTCCGACTAGAACCATACCGGGAGCCCCCGAAGTCAATCCGTCCATGATCCAGACTTAGCCTGATCGCTCGAAGTTCCAGGATATTACCTGGTAGTCCGGATTCCACCAGCGTACAATGACCCCGAGCAGAGCTCAGTCCCAGGACATCCTACCTGGACCGACTGGCATTGGTGGTCACCTTGTTTAATACAAGGGGAGAAAGGATTTATCCCGCCGAAGAACCGGAGAGCGAGCCACCAGACCAGGGAACCTTGGTTTCCTAACTCAGCCAAATCCAATTGTCTCGAGACCTTGGGCATTTGTCTCATGCCAGGATCTCCCCGAAGGGAGCTTGTATGGAACTGCACAATTGGAATAGTTTCAAAAAAGGTAGAAACTCTCAGACCCAACACCCAAGTCCGCAGAGGGTCTATCTGCCGGACAGAAAAATAAAAAACATGGCATGCAACTTCTGGAGTTTGTCCAAGAGAAGAAAACATGCTGGCCAGAGCTGAAGCTCGGGCTTAGATAATCCAACGTTCTGGAAGGGCCCAGGCAGACTTCAGATATTATAGATGCCTACTGAAATCAGTCAAGGTCTGTATAGAAACTACATTGCCCCTCGGGGTACCCGAGGAGTGGCAGAAGAAGATCGTCCAGGCAGCCAGGACCGCAAACCTCCACAGATGCAGCCACGCCCGACCTGGGGCCAACACCTCGCGAATACCCGAGGAGTGGTGGCCAGAATAAGCTGATCATGCACCGCATCCACAGCAAAACGGAGGAAGTGCTGGAGTCAGGCACATAACGGAATGCGTAAACAAGCATTCGTGATGTCGATAGAAACCAAAAGATCCCCATCATGAACGGGTCCTATCGCCATGCTAACAGACTCCATCCTGACCTTCTGTACCCACACAAGGCAGGTCAGGGCCTTAAACTGTTTCCGACACGGGAACTGTGACAACCACACTCTGCAGCAACTGAGCTTGCACATCCCCCCAGCGGAGAACAGCCAGCAGTCCGGCAGTGGAAGTATTGACATCCAGGGTAACCCCCAAAATACATGTCTAAGCACCACTGAGGAGACCTTAGAAGCTCAGCAACCAGGGGAACTACAGCCAAGAGGCGTAGCTGACATACTGCAGTGCCTAGACCATAGGCCCGGCAATGCAGCAAAGGCAGGGGAATTCCCAAATGATACCCAAGCGCTTTTTTTTTGTTTGTTTTTTTAGAAACACAAATGCACTCTAGACCCTCCCAGTCTTCAAGGACAATATTGTCAAGATAAGAGGATAAAGGGAACGCTTTCGCCGCACAAGACGGCTTATGAGGTATCGGCTCTCCGACGCAGTCACCGCTGCATCCTTGAAAGGTTCCTGCACAGATGTAATAAGTGTGGTAACCAGCGCTCTTTTGTGCCCTACTGCAGTCATCCTCACTCCCTCACAAGATAGGGAGCGTGGTCACCACCCCGCAAGGTGGGCCATGTTCTCAGAGCCAGATAGGGGACAGAGGGGGGAGGGGAGGGCAGGGGTGCCATATACTAGGCTATATGCCTAAGCGCTACCCAAAAAAGACAGGGTTAGGAGAGGCCTCCAACTGGAACCCCCTGCCCAATGTCCTCATATGGGATGTCGACCGAGGCCCCTCACAGGGGCACAGACCAAGGACCCTTTATAGGGGGCACAAAACAGAGCCCCTGACAGGGGGTGCAGACTGGGGCACCTCAAATACCGGGGCCCCTCACAGGGGACAAATACCGGGGGCCCCCCGTAACAACCCGATGGTGGAAAAGGGGAACCCTGTCCCAAAGCCCTTGGGCCTGACCCGGGATGGGGGGAGGAGGAAGGGGGGAGGGGGGTGGAGGAGAACCCCGACCACCCCAGGGAGTACCCGCGCACCACACCACTGCGGGGAAAGAGAGGAGGGGACCCCTTACTTACCTCTCCAGCGAAAAGCGCAGGTAACGCTTCCAGACAGATCCTCCTCGCCACCAAAGTGGGGGGGCTGTCAGCCATGAGGAACACTGTGACACAGGCCGAGACCCGGTCGTCCGCGACCTCGCGAGACGTTTAACTCACGGGGCCAGCCCCTGTCCAGTGGGGCTATGTCACGACCAACCTAGCGCGTAGCTGTGGTCTGTGCACGCTCGCTGGCCAGACTGGGGTGACCACTGGATCAAGCGTCCAGCTCGTCGCCCAGCCCGGCAGTTCATTGTAGATCTCGCCGAAAAAAATCCAGGAAAAAGAGAAAATAACAAACAACAAAAAAAGAGATCCCAGCAGGGAACTAGGTCCTTACTCCTGACTAGGCAGAAAAAAACTGAATACCTAGAGCAGGGAGGGGGTTATATACTGACGGAGGACAGCCCATGGGCGTAGCCAGGGGTTGTTTTTTTGTTCTGCCTAGTCCTACTCCTGCGGAGATGATATAACCCTACCGTTCTGAATAAAGAAGGCTGTGTCTGTCAACGAACGAATGAGAAACAAATTTTTTGTTTTTTTACGGCTTTCGTCATTTCCAGATTTGTCTGGAGTCCGGAGGCTTCAAAGAGATTTGGGTGGGAGAAGCCTCTACCCCTGTGCCCAAGTCTTACCTGACCGAGGCCCTCAGCCTGCTGCTGACTTACTGCCATCATGGCTCTGCTTGTCGCATGAACTGACCACACCTCTGTCTGCTACCTGGACTATGGAAATAATTAGATGTAGCAAGAAGCAGTATGTTTATGAAGGAATAAGTGAAGTATGTGGCGCTAACTAAAGTGCAGAAATAAATCAATAAGTATATAAATACTAAAGAGAACGGCTCACACACCTGACAAGTAAGCGTGTAGAACAGAATAAGTGAAAATAAAAATAACAAATCTTCTCTACTCTTCTCTAGATCACTGGTAAAGTGCATCAATGCCACAGATTCCAAACAGCAATCTAAAATAACATCCAGTGTGTATATAAGGTGCATCAAGTGAAAAATATATATGACAATCCTAGTCTGATGATAAAATGACATATATAAAAAAAGAAATGTGAAAAATAAAAATTTCTGAATAAATCTACTGTTCTCCTGGAGTGTAAAAGGTGAAATTCAAAAAACAAAGTCCAACAAGTGATAAACACTAATATGAATAAGTTCACATATATAAGTTCATGAATTAAATCCATGTGCAAAAAAAGATTGTGCAAAAACAACTTTCGATCGATGTCAAATTCCTCCAATCACATATATAATATCCGTGGTGCGCCACACGATTCCCCCAGCCTCTCCCCTCAGATGGAGACCCCTACGGGTCGAGTCAAGCCTTCAGCATTGAAAACAGCAGACCCTAGCACAACGCTCGATTTCCAAGGATTGTCCCAACAATAGCAGATTTTTGGGGGTGACTCCAGGCTTAAAGCGGAGGTTCACACAAAAATTGAACCTCCACTTTTCGGAACCCTCCCCCCCTCCGGTGTCACATCATTTGGCACCTTTCAGGGGGGTGGAGATACCTGTCTAAGACAGGTATTTGCACCCACTTCCGGCATAGACTCCCACGGGAGTCTATGCCTCTTCCTGTCCCCACCGCGCTGTCTGCTGGGACACACACGGGTCCCAGAGACAGCGGGGACCAGTTAGGAGCGCAGCGCGACTTGCGCATGCGCAGTAGGGAACCGGGAAGTGAAGCCGCAGCGATTCACTTCCTGATTCCCTTACAGAGAATGGCGGCGGCAGCACCCGAGGGACGATTCGGTCTCGGGTGCGACATCGCTGGACCCCGGGACAGGTGAGTGTACTTTTTTTAAAAGTCAGCAGCTGCAGTACTTGTAGCTGCTGACTTTTACATATTTTTTTTTCCGCGGGACTCCCTCTTTAACCGAAGCGGTGAGGACATGAAATAAAAGAGGGTGGCTCCATCGTGTAGTAATTCCCAAAAGGGTTTTATTAAGAGTAACTTACAGTTTAAAATCAGATAATCCAGCAAACAGCAGAGTACTTCCGGTCTCTGATGAGGCCGGAAGTGACGACACCTGGCTCTTCCCTGACGCGTATCGTCACTGAACACGTGACTTTATCAGAGGGCAATGGAGTCAGGTGCCAAAGGTGTCTATTCATATAGTGAATCCTGCTGTCACATGACAAACAGCTGCGTAGTAAATACATCATGCAGCTTCTAAGCTAACAAATATTAATCTATCAAAGTGCAAACATAATATTAAAAATATTAAAATGTAATCCACTAAGGGAACCTAAATACAGAAATATATTTAAAAGCGTAGTAGAATGACCTCTAACCTGTCCTAAACACTGTCAACAGGAAATGATATATACGGGTCTTTGCAGACCATAAGGAATTACTAGTGACATCTAGTGGTAAAAATATAAAAGGCAATTCATCAGGACACAATTCATATAACATCCTCAATAATAGTTTGATGAAATGAACCCAATATCAGCGTAAATTCTATCAACGGGTATAACAATATAAATCAGCATGATAAATGAAAAACATATTATATATAACAAATAATACCTCAATAAATACAGAAAAATATAAAAATTCTACAATTAAAAACTGATCCTATAATGACCACTTAGAAAGAGAGAAAAAAAAGGTGGTGTGGAGGAGGAGAAAAATTACAGAACTAATAATCAGAAATAAAACAGTTCAAATCAAATTCTATGTTATCTCCTAATAGAAACAAAGTCCGCATTTCGTGTATCCATCTGGACTCTGATTGGCTGATTTTGATCAAGGGGAAATAAGGGGGTGGAGACGTAATGGCATTTGCTGCTACTGTCAATTCTCGTCTAGACCCCCCAAAATAAAGAGGAGGAGTGGGACTATTCCGGTACTCGATAACAAAGTACAGTGATAGATAGAAAAATGAGAGACATAAAAAATCAATTTTTAATAGTAAAAAGTAAAAAATACAATTACAAACAACATAACTACATACAGTCATAAAAATAAGAGGGATATACCACACTGACTAAGCAAGTGGATTCCGCAGAATTTTAGATGAGGAGTGTATGCAAAGCTTTTAATCTCGACCGGGATAACAGACAGACTCTAGTGAATAGAGATTGAATTAAACAGATTGTAAACATCACAATGATGATGATATAGTGAGGGGGTGTGCAATTCCCATAGAAATACGGTAGACCCCAGGTGGTGATGTAGAACAAAGGAACATACAGGGAAACAATGGGGGGGGAAAGGATTCAAAAAATAGTGAGGCCGGAATTGAAAGGGAAAATAGGAAGAGTGGGGAAGGGGGGGGGAGGAAAGAACCAGAAAAGGGGGGGGGGGAGAGGAGGGGGAAGGACAAGGAAAGGAAACGAAAGGAGGGGGGGAACAGCAGAGGGGGGAAAAAAAGACAATGAGGGAAGGGAGAGGGAAGGGAAGGGAAGGGGAAGGAGGGGGGGCACAGAGGGGACGGACGCGATGGGAAGGAAAAGGAAAATTAGGAGGAAAAAAGGGGGAAAAAGGAGGGGGGAAGGAGGGGCTCTTTGCACTGAGGCCTATATCATGGGCCTCACTGACAAAGATACCTTGGAGTTCCTGGTCCCCAAATTTCCCCGCATCTCCACCTTTTATTCCTTACCCAAGATCCACAAAAATGTACAAATCCCTCCAGGAAGACCTATAGTCTCGGGGATAGGCTCCTTAACCGATAATGCCAGTAAATTTGTTGACGCATTTTTGATGCCCCATGTTCGTAGCCTTCCGTCCTATATCAGAGGCACCACCGATCTATTACAAAGCCTTGAGGGAATCCAGATCCCTCCTGACGCCCTGCTCGTGGCTGTTGATATTGAGGCTCTTTATTCTAGTATCCCCCACGAGCAGGGCGTACGGACGGTTGGTTCCTTCTTGTTTGAACAGGACACTACAACATGGCCCCTAAATCACTTCGTACTTGCATTGTTACATTTTATACCAACGAAAAATTACTTTACCTTTAACAACCAACTGTTTTTGCAAATACAGGGAGTTGCAATGGGGACGTCATGTGCCCCAGCTTATGCAAACCTATATATAGGTGGCTGGGAGAGGCATATTCACTCTAATGATAAATACCGTATATACTCGAGTATAAGTCGAATTTTTCAGCACATTTTTTTGTGCTGAAAGTGCCCCCCTCGACTTATACTGGAGTCAAGCACTTTTCTGCAGCAAAAAATTTTATTTTCTGAACCGACTTTGGGGCCCTGTATCTCAGGGCCACTTAGTGCTAGGAACCCCAAATTTGGTGTGCAAACTCAGGTCCCATAACATATCCAAAGCTAGGGTTCGTAGCACCAAGTGGCCCTGAGATACGGGGCCCCAAAACCGATTCGGAAAATGTCATTCTCTGCTGCAAAAAAGTGCTTGACATTTTCTGAACTGATTTTTGGGGCCCTGTATCTCGGGGTCACTTGGTGCTAGAAACCCCAGCTTTGGAAATTTTATGGTGCTAGTTCCACTGGGTTTGCACACAAAATTTGGGGTTCTTAGCACTAAGTGGCCCTGAGATACGGGGCCCCAAATTCGTCAACTGTGTCCATCTGCAGTAATGTCATTTTGGGACCCTTTGGGTTCAGAGACCCCAAATTTTGGCTGCAGCTAGGGGGCATCTAGGAACCCTTAACTACCGAGTTTGAAGTTCAGGGGACCTATGGCTGCAAATGGGCACAGTGAGGCATGCAAATGGGCACAGTGATGCTGCAAATGGGCATTGTTGACCATCTTTTCCACTTACAGTAGCTGTGCATTTCTCACCCTCGTCTTATACTCGGGTCAATGAGTTTTTCCCATTTTTTTTGTGGTAAATTAGGGCCTCGACTTATACTCGGAACGACTTATACTCGAGTATATACGGTACTCTGAATTTCTTGACGATATCCTTTTGTGGTATCGTTTTATTGATGACCTATTACTGGTTTGGACGGGTTCAAGGTACAAATTGTTACAGTTTCTCCGTGAGCTAGACATTAATGATTTAAATCTAAAGTTTACGTTCAAGATTAATACAGATCAGATCTCTTTTTTGATTTGAATATTACTAAACAACCGGATGGGACTCTGGGTACTGACCTCTACAGAAAGCCTACTGCCGGCAACACGCTCCTGTTTGTCACTAGTGCTTACTGTTACGTGGATATTCCCCCACTAACCTTCGCAAAGCATATAATAAAGCAGCGGCACGTTCTCGGACCTCCCTACTTTTCAAGCGTAAGGAACCCTCCCCTCCCAAGGATACCGTGAGATTTATTACAACGTACTCGGCACATCACAATTTGCTCCGCAATATTTTAACAAAAAATTGGCATCTTTTGGCTGAGCATCATACGCTGACCAAATATGTACGATCCACCCCGGAAGTGGTGTTCCGTAGGGCCCGGTCCTTGCAGGGTAAATTGACTTCCAGTCATTACACCTTTACCAAACCCCCGAGGACTGGACCGAACGGCACATTCAAATGCGGGGATTGTCCCCGGTGCCCTTGGGTCCATGAGGGCAGATACTTTACCCTACCCAATGGGGAGACCCTGATTCCCCCAGCTAATTGCAGTACCAAAGGGGTGATTTATTTAATGAATTGCACATGCAAAGCATTTTATGTGGGAAAAACGATCCGAGAATTCAGACAAAGAATTGGCGACCATCTTTATGACTCGGAGAACGGGAAATTAACTACCATTGGCCGACATATTGGCTTGCACCACAGATTCGACAACTCAGTTGTAAAGTTTCTGGTTCTTGAGGTAGTTCAGCCCAATCCCAGGGGCGGCGATTGGGACCGCTCAATTCTTCAGAGGGAATCCATTTGGATCGAGCGGCTCAATACCACCCTCCCTCCGGGCCTCAATGAGTCAGTATCATATAAGGCCTTTTTGTGATGCCTTGGGTCCCTTCCTAACCATCCTCCTCCTTCCCCCCCCCCTTTTTTCACCTCCCTTTCCCCCCCTCCCCTTCCCTATTCATCCACCCTTCCCCCCTCCCCATCCCCCTTTCCCCCCCTTTTTCCTCCCCCCTCCTCAGATCCCCCCCTCCCCCCTCCCCCCCCCCTTTCCTTATGTGTTTTCTTATCAATTCTCAATCTAGGACTTATTCATCATAGCATGTTTATTGATCTGTGACCACCCTTAATGTTGTTGGGACAAATATTTGTCCTAGGTGACAATCTGTAATCATTATATACTGTATTGAACACGCAACTTGTTCTGTTATTGAATCTTTTGTTATTGTAATTGTATAATTTTTGCTGTACAAGGACAACCTCCCCCCCTTCCCTCAGGCGGTGTTGGTGCTCTGCTGGGTCCCGGTTTCTCTCCCCGCGGTGGACACATGTTTGCCCTGGCAGCCCTTTTGGCTGCTTGTGACTCTGTGTCTGGGAACACGATTCCCTTTGACACTAGCGCGCGCTTGCGCAGTAGCACGTAACCGTGCACCCTGCGCAGTGCGGGCAAACAGACCCGGTGACGTCAGAGGCCGCCCACGTTGGCATGCCCTGACTTCCGGGTTGGGGAGCCCATATAGCGGCCACAATTGGCTGCTATGAGAGCCCGACAGCCTCCATACGCTGAGCTCTGCATGGATTGTTCACCAAAAGGTCAGATTTCATCACTCTCCCTTCTGTTGCTGCATTACTGTTTCTCTTTCTCCCCTCGTTTCTCTTTTGTTTTTGTATTAGCGCTGCTCGGCGCCCACCCTACTGTTCCCTGTGTCAATACTCCCCTGCACCTTACCAGGCGCTGAGGCTTATCTCTATGGATGTTTAACCCTGTATTTCCCTATATATGCGCCCTTGCAGCCTTGAAAGGGCGCTGTTACCTTCACCCTCACTGCCTGTTCTTTGACTATTCATTTCCCATCCATACCACAACAGTTTCTGCTTCATACGA